>NW_015659020.1:511121-521344 GCF_001515625.1 Sinocyclocheilus rhinocerous
ATCGTCCACTTTTGGAAGGCCAAACAAAGTAGTTTTGCTTTCACAACGAAATGCACAGCGCCTTCACGACATGGCGGCGGCGGCAACAACAATACTACAGCGAGAATAAAAGTTACGCCTTCTTTCTTTGCGCGAACATTTGGGCGGCGTTATGCAAATCTTCCCACATCGTGATGTAAACATGTGGGGGCGTGTTAGAACGAGCCGTTTTAGGTAGGCGTGGTTGACTCTTAACTTTTATAAAGAATATCTCTTTGGATTTGAGACTTTAGTCTTTGCAACTTTACAGATCTTCTTTATGCACCAAGAGCTTGTAACACTCCAAAGAGAAAGGAAAAATTGAAATCGCATCATATGACCCCTTTAAGGTTAGAGCTAAACTCTGCAGGACAGGAGTCGCCAGGAGCAGAGTTGAAGACTCCTCCTCTAGCTGGTTTAGAGGGTTGCCCAGTTGGTCTCCTAGCCTGATCAGCTTAAAAATGCCCAAGAACCCTTTAAAACAGGGGTCTCCAAACTCGGTCCTGGAGGGCCGGTGTCCTTCAGAGTTTAGCTTCAACTTGCCTCAACACACCTACCTGGATGTTAGTAGCATGCAGAGTAAGACCTTGATTAGCTGGTTCAGGTGTGTTTAATTAGGGTTGGAGCTAAACTCTGCAGGACACCGGCTCTCCAGGAGCGAGTTTGGAAACCCTGCTCTAAAACCAGTCAACAGACCAGCCTGAAAGACCATTAAACCATCTTAGACTGGTTTAAGCTATGTTTTCAGCAGGATAATACCATAATCTAGGCTAACAGTGGCTAATTGGCTATGCTAGGTCACACAAAGGCCCTGTCGTAAATGGTGTACTTAATGTTAACTTACGGTCTGGTGACCTTTGCTCCTATGGTGTCCAGCTTGTCATTTTTGGTTTCCAAACCTTCCCAAGCAGCCCATTTGAAGCCACTATGCATCCTCGAATGTTACCCAGTAGTCCGTGTGGCAAAGCTTATACTCTGAAGAGGATCGCTAGGGCTGATGGTGCCATTTGGGACAGGGCCATGCTTGATCAGACCAGAAAGACTCTCCAGCGTGCTCTCTCTCATTGTCCTCTTCTTTCCTCTCGTCACAGTCTAGCATGCATACCTGTTTGCTCTAACACATCAGTCTGATAATTCCACTGAGCTGAGTCTCAAGCAGGGCCCGAAGACACAGAGTGTACCCTGTTGTGGATGGATGCCACAGTTTGTGGTGATCTGTGTCAGTCATTGTGTTTTAGAGTAAATGTGTGCGCACATGCGAGTGTATGTGTGTCGGAGAGAAAGAAGATGGACTTTATTTTAGTCGCAAAGTATGATTCATTATTGCACAGAATTTAAAAGAATCACAGTGTTTTCCCACTCTAATAATTAAATTCAGAATCCACCTGAAGGCAAGAGTACCCACCCACACCCATCTCCCCACAGACAAAACTCTTTTCTGTTTTTTTTTTTAAATCGGTCACAGAGGGGGTCAAGGAAAATGTGTACTGTTAACCTATTGGTCTTAGAGCATATCTGCGTACTCTGTGATGTAATAAATGTTTTTTCTCTGTGGGGAGGGGCTTATGGAGGGTTGTTCAGAGTCAGATCCTGTAAAAGCCATTCTTTTTTGCCTTCAGGGGGTGGGAACCACCATCACAGTGGCACAGGTATGTCATGACTTCTCCTGCTCCACTTTTCTTGTGCCATTTGTTTTTCTTTGTTGCTTTTCCTTTATTCTGTCACCCCTTTATGTGTGTTCACTTATACCTTAGAACATGTTAAGACATACTCAGCACTTAGTTCCCCCCAAAAGTCTACCTTTCCTGCATTTACTGTAGTGCCAACAAATCTGCAAACTTAAGCAAGTGTCGATGGGACTATATTTGGAGTGCTCAGTAATCAAACCAAGTATCAGATACTATGTTTTGTTGTACACCCCCTCCACTCTTCCCTAGAGAATTTCACTTGATTGTCAAAGCGCTAAAAGTACGTGTCCCTTTTAATTGTGTTATGTCTTGTCATTGCACATTTTGACATGCCTGTGATAGATATTTACCCCACATTGTATTTAATCAGTGTGTTCTGTGTATGTTCAGGAACTATTTTTATTTAGAAATTATCTTTTATTAAATTAATTTGTATGTTGGAATATTTTGTTCTTAAATGTATTGTTTGCTATAGTATAGCAATGGGGTTTAAAAAATAGATACAGTTTTGTAGTGTAAACAAATAACAGATAGTAATATTCTTTTCTACCAGTTATTTACATTCTTAAGGTGGTAGCAAGATTTGTCCACTCTTATTGTAACAGATTCTAGCACACATAGATCTCAGAGGCTGCCTGCTTTGCCATTTTTCCTGTATCTGAGACATGTGCAGATTTGAAGTGATGTGTGGTGTTAATGGTATTGTTGATTAAATTTAGTCGCCCTTATCAGGCACCACTTCACTCTGTGCACAACCTCATTATCTGGGCACAATTTCTGTGCATGTGTGATTCTCTGTCTTCTAAATGAGGCACACAAGGTCACATTATGCCTTTTTGAGAGAGAGTTTTCATAACCACTATGATTTTAAGCATTGTGTCTAGAGGGGATATTGTGCACCCTGTAAATGAGTGGGCGCAAAATGTGCCCATCACCCAATTAAGAGCGGTTCTTCCGCTTCGATCTTCCTGCGGTTCAAACGAGCGACACTTATCAATATTTCAGCTCATTATACATGTAGCAGAGCCCTGCCTCAGGTTAATGTGTTAACTATTAATGCAGACCGCTTCATTATTGATAATATCAGCAGCCCTGGACACTGCAACCGCCCATGACAGGGAGTGTGTGTGTGTGTGTGTGTGTGATGAAGCCAGAAGTCTGAGTCTTCATTTAAGCTCCACTCTCAGCAAGAGAAGCAGTATAAATCGGGAGGTATTGAGACCTGGATAAGATCATCCATCCATTTTCAGTGACACTAGTGGCATATTGACCCAAGCTTGGGGAGGGAGTATTGGTGAATTATTTACTACACCCACACAGGCTTTCCTCTCCATTGGTTTAAAGCAAACAAACCAGGTATTGTGTTCCAGACATCCAGAAGTCTACTGCATCTCTGGTATGTTAATAAATATGAAACCCAAATATGTGAGGTAGATTTGTTTTAAAATATTAGTATTTAAAAATATTTGACAACTTAAAGTCAGTGTGGTGTAATCAACATGCAAGAAGTAATTTGTTGTCATATGACAACAAAAATCGTAAAACATGAAACTATATCACAGACTAGGGTCATATTTTTTCATATTGAAACCAATATGAATAAAAAGATTGCATTCAATACTTTTTGTACTACATTTTTTAAAGATTTCCTATTTTCATCATCTTTATCTTTCATCCTTATTTGATATTGACTCATACAGCTAGAGAATAATCATTTAAATTAGCTATATGTCGCCCCCCCCTTTTTTGTTTTGTTAAAATATAAAACATTAGGGTTAGGAACAGCTAAGTTTAAGGTATTTAATCTTTAGAAGGAGGTTAGCTTAGAGACTCTGTGTGCCTCTTTTCCATGGCCTTAAACTGCTTCATAAGCAGGTTAAGTAAAAAGGATGACGGCTAGTGCTTTCATTGCTTCCAATTAAACCTTGCTTGTTAGTTTAACCTCTAGGTAAACCCATCAAACAATTGATGTTAAGGCAAAAGACTGCCAACGGTGGTGGCTTCAGCCGAATGGTCATTAATTTTAATTGCCTAGATATTAAAGATTTAGAAGCGCAGAGGCATGGTGGGGGTAGAAATGATCTGATGTCATGTAAATTCAGCCGCTGTAGCGTAGTGTGGCTCAGGCTGCTGGAGATATTAAAATGGAAGCAGAGAGGTGGAAATTAAATAAAGCATCATTAAGGGGCTGAGGCTCTCTGGTCCTCCAGTCCAGCCAGAGCCGGAATACGGCAGGAGAGATCGCCACGGCGACAGGCCACCGTAATTTATAGGGCTATTAAGAAACAACCCTTAATCTCTTTATTATTCCACAATTATGCAGTGCTAGCATTTGCACATCTACCACACCCCATGTGACCCAGATCTTATTGTTTCCTGGCTGCTGTTTTTAGTAAAATTAGCATTATTGTAATTATTAATGTATTGCGTTGAGGCGGTGTGGCTGCTTTTAGGTGTACTATCTGAGTTGTGGTTATTATTATGTCTATTATTTGTCTTAAGGCAGGAGCACAAAGGTGGTTTTATGCAAAAGAAAAGAACATTAGTGTTATTAAGATGCATAAAAGCCTTGCCTTTGAAATGAAGGGAACCAAATGGATCCAAGTTACCTTAAAGAAAGGTAGTGAAAGTAAAAACAGAAGAAAGAGTTATGTTAAAACTCTTATTGAGAATGTATCCATTTATTAAATGGGGCCAGGGATCAGAACAAATACTTTTTAGCAAGATCTCTGTTAGCCTTACAAGGAACTATACCACCTTCACGTTTGGCACTAGCTACCTGATCCCATAAGAACAACACTGATCCAAATTTTGCCACAAGACGAGCAGCCCCTTGTGTGTTGGTTTTGTCTAGAGACAAAGAAAGCATGTCACGCCTCCATCCGCAATAACGCAAAAGCCCTGTCTGATAATCGCTTAATTAGTCTTCATGCCCAGCGGATATTACTGTGGGAGGCTGGGAACTGTGGACTTGATAGACCCAAACATGACATCTTGAAACAATCACTCTGTTCAGTGCACAGTGCCTCGTCTGCAATGACGTCTGACGTCCCCTCCTCTTTTTTTCCCCTCTTTCCTTTTCTTTCTGTTTCTCCCTCAGGTATCCAACTGGTTCGGCAACAAGAGGATCCGCTACAAAAAAAACATTGGCAAGTTCCAAGAGGAGGCCAACCTGTATGCCGCTAAGACAGCCGTGACTGCCGCGCACGCAGTAGCTGCCGCCGTCCAGAATAGTCAGACCAACTCACCCACCACACCCAACTCCGGTAAGCTTGCACTCATCCCGGACGAGCCCCCAAAAACCAACCAGCCATCCCCAACTCCAGCTTGGTCCCTTATGAACCTCTGCTCCCTCTGGCATGCTGGTTGGCTGCTGTGACAGTGAGAGGTCCCAGCCTGGGGGATGAGCCTCACTCTCCTGCCTCTGAGACTATACATCCTGAACGAGACGAGCAAAGTCAAGCAGAAACTGTGTGAGCGAGTTTCACATGCTGAATATGTTTGTAGTTTTGAGGGGTGGGAGGGTGTTGGTGCTGGTGGGGGTAAAAGAGATAATCCTTACCCACTGCCCTCCCTTTCTATCCATAAATATGTGACAGTGTTACCCCCGCTGTGAATTGATGGAAATCTCTTGCTCGGAGCATGTTACACTCTTGAAGAAATGTGTAATATGATATAATAATGAATATTTGATTAGTAGAATGATACAGTGTCTACCTTAAATTGATGCTCTTCAGACATAATAAGCAGATTTGACTGTGATAAAGACATAGCTTAGACCCTGAGGAGTTGTGGGTAAGCAATTTTTAAGGGGTCCCCTTTTTCTTGCACCCAGGATTCCAGATGAAAGATGAAGAATTTCAGCTGGACTCTGCAGAGAACAAAAACACTCTATTAACCAACATGTTCACTGGTACTGGCCTTTTCCATAAGCTTCTTATTGTCCTTCTTGTCATTGGCATATAATTCCACTTATGAACTAGTCCACTAGAGTAGGAATAGGTGTGAACTCCTCTGGAAAACTTAGACTTCCAACTCCACCCTCCCCCTCAACATATAGACCGTGATACAGATTTGATCACCCCCTCAACAATTAGCTTCATTATAGTCATGGAAGATTAATGATGACAATAGTCTGGACATGGATGGATCCTTCACATTTCCAGTCTGGACCCCCAACTAAATTACCATATCACAGCCCATAAGAGGCCCGTCTGACTAGAGACTCGTTATTTACAGCATTATGCTAGTATATTGATCCTGGAGCAGACCCCATTTTGTGGTTGATGTTGTGAATGCATTTGGCGCTGACTTAAGCTCTTGGGTTGGTATTGGTTGTATGGTACTGTTCTTTCCTCCAAACCTCTATATCCTTTTCTCTCCCCTTTTCATCATGATTATCCCAATTTTCCATGTTCACATAAGCTCATTTCATCCTCATGTTAAAAGACACCATTTGAAGGAGAGAGACGAAGAGTTAATGTGTACTGAACATTTCTCAAATCTGCTCATGCTCTGATAATGTGTTACATACCGTATTCTCCTCCAACTGTTGTCATGTGTGAATATTACCATGTTTTGTAGTAAATTCCAAATCAAAACTATTCCATTCCTTTCTGTGATTTTGTGTTTCGAGCCTGGAAATAGAGTAATCGTTGCCAGAAAGCAATAGAGAGAGGAAATGCATATGTTGTCCTAAATGTTGCATTAAACCACATATGTATCCCCAACTTCATTCAGCTGCATATTCCATTATAGTATGATTCATTTAGTAAACTGCAAAGCCATCAAATTTTTTGTTTAAACACCATTGCCTTTGTCTGTTGTCACCATACATCACTGTGTTGATGTTTGCATGTGTTTCTGTAACGCAGAATGTTGACAAGCTTGACTTCCTGTTGTATCCTCTGCAGGTGGATACCCTGCGCCATGTTATCAGTCAGACGGCAGGATACAATGATGCCCTGGGGGGGAATCCCATGTATAGTCCACATGGCTTGAATGTAAGTACAGTCTCAGTCAGCCATGATTGAAGTGCCACCAAATTAAGCAATAATAAAGATACTACACTCATCCTAACATTATAGAGATGATCTATAACTCAAGCCTTTTCGATTGAAAATTGTAATGCATTACCATTCAAGAGTTTGAGGTCTCTTTTTTAATGTTTTGAAAGAAGTCTCTTATGCCGAGTTCACACTGAATTCGGCCATTTGTCGGCGATTTCGCAAAACCTGTCGGCGAGTGAAAAATACAACATAAAATAACTGCTTTCTAATTTAATATGTTTTAAATGTAATGAATTCTTGTTGTGGAAAAGCTGTATTTTAAGCAGCCATTACTCCAGTCTTCAGTGTCACATGACCTTTCAGAAATCATTCTGTGCTGACTTGATGCTCAAGAAACCATTCTTTTCTTATCAATGTTGATAACCGTTGTGCTGATTAATAACTTTGTGGAAACCATGATTTTTAGGATTATTTGATGAATATGAAGTTCAAAAGAACAACATTATTAGAACATTTTTACACTTTTGATCAATATAATGCAGGGGTGCCCAAACTCGGTCCTGGAGGGCCAGTGTCCTGCAGAGTTTAGCTCCAACTTGCCTCAACACACCTGCTGGTAAGTTTCTAGTATGCCTATAAGAGCTTGATTAGCTGGTTCAGGTGTGTTTAATTGGGGTTGGAGCTAAACTCTGCAGGACACCGGCCCGCCAGGACCGAGTTTGGGCACCCCTGATATAATGCATCCTTGTTGAATAAAAGTATTAATTTGTTGTTAAGAAGTTGCTTTATTTAACAAAATGATGTGCCGTGGGCACATAAACACCAACATTTTAAGTTAACATTTACTAAGAAATGATGTTGTGAAAATCTGTAATGTGCAAATACTAGTGTTGGACAACCATTCAAATGTTTAATCGCGATTAATCGCATTATGCACAAAATTCAATAATGAATTCAAAAGTAGTGTATTGCGCACTTTTTCCATTTTAAAGTACTGCAATATGAACAAAAGTGCAATAATATTTTGTTTGCAAACACTTTAAACAAATAAGGTGCTTTTTTCCCGCATTATTCCTTTTACATAGCCTAGTAGCAGTTAAAATATTTCTTGTAAATCTCAAATTAAACATTAATGTAATCAAATTAAATATAAAACCAAAGCTATCTGTCACTGCCAGGGCATTAACGTTTTTATAGAAAATATTTTATAGTTTGTTATAGAAAAATAAGTTATGCTCAGAGTCCAGAGCCTCGATCATAACATTATAACAGGCACCTTCCTTGTAGAGACCTGCACTTCCGAGGGATTATCGCGGGACCCAACGCAACAGAGTGCTGTGCGGGACAACACCTGATGGATGAGTGCGGATGTGGGCGGGTCGAGACTCGTGTGTGCGGGATGCAGGAGAATAAGGGTGTACTCACACTAGGCAATCTTAACCGTGCCCGAGCGCGTTTGACTAGTGTGATTGCTCCGTGCCGCGCTCGGGCGTGGTTCGTTTAGCCGGTTGGAAGAGGTGGGCCAGAGCGCGGTTCAGTTGGGCTCGGGCACAGTATGCATGTAGTGTGAGCACTAACTGCGCCGGAGCGCAGAACTTCTGATGCGTGCAGCATGATTGCGTGTACATTTCTTAGCAGCAAAAGTGATAGATCTGAAAAAGAAATATATTGTGAGAGGGCCGTGTGTTAACGCGTCCCAAACGACTCAAAATAATAAACCACAAAGTTAACAAAACAATGCACTCCATTGTGCTGAGCGAGAGCGCTTCTCTGCTGTCCTCTTGTGCTATCGGAAACATCCTGTTTCCCACTTATGAAGTCGTGATTACGAGCACATTGCATTCTTTTCTGTTAAAAATAACAGTGAACAGTGGTTTTTGAATGTAGATGCTTAGCCGAAATAATTTTATTGGGAGCGTTCATGTGAGCGCTGCTGCAGTCTTAGGTCCACCCCAAATGCTCTCATTGGTTGAGACGCGTGATGACACCCATCCCAAGCCAGTACTGATCAACATCCCACCCCTCCTGTGACCCATGGTTTGTCTACATGTGTATTCCGAGCCAATGAGCAACGGACTTTCATAATAATAATAAATAAATAAATACACTGCGTTAATGCGCAATAAAATAATTGTTGCGTTAATTAATAAATTAACGCGTATCACGATAATATCACGTTAACTTGCCCAGCCCTAGCAAATACATATAGTTATTATAACATAAATCTTATAACATAAATCAGAAGGACCTGAGTCATAAGCAGGTCCCATCCCCAGCAAGGAATCACCATAAATCCAAACTCCACGACAAACAGAGTGATGATTCAGAGGATGACAGGAGTATCTGTCCCATAATATGCATAATCACCATAACTCTGCAGAGTTATGATGGTTTCATAATATGAAACGGGAAAATATGACAATTTTTTAAAGCGGGAATAAATGCTTTGCTCAGTAAAAGTTCAAGCGGCTCAAGTATTTGGGAGTGGTGTGAGGAAAATGAAATTTAGAAATTCAGAAATATTAAGTCAGTTTGTTGCCTGTGTAAACAGTTCCTATTACAGTAACCTATAACGTGGTAAGATGAAAAGGCTTTTACTAGCACGTCTTGACTCTGTTTGCCTGTTTTGCAATGCTTCAAAGAATTTGCAATATCCTTATCAACATGATGAAATATGAAAGTATGATTGCCTGCAGCCGTCTGCAGGCATGAATTTTATCTTCCTTGATGAGGTTTGATATGATGTTTTTTTTTTTTCCAACCATACACTGCGTAATATGAAACCATCAGAGTAAAGACTCATTTATTTGATGAGAGAGAGAGAGGGTGAGAGAAATACAGACATATATCTTCCTTGAGCTGAACACAGGTTTAGATGTTATATCTGTTACCTTGCTTGTCGAGGAATTGTTTATAAAAACATTTAGCTTTAAACATTAATCTAAAAAAAAAAAACTGCTGAATGACAAGACTCTGGCTGGTGAGTTGTTAAAATAGGAACATGTAAATTTATAGTTTATGAAAGACAATTGAGCATTTTCTGGATTTGTGATATTATCAAATGAGCCAGTAAAATGTGTTTTAAGGATTATTATATATTCCTGATACAAAACAGCTTATTTATCGGTCCAAATGGTCCTTGTACATTATCAAAAAAGACAAATGAGCTTTCCAAAAGCAAAACAAATCACTTTCTATTGAGAAACAGATGCAATCAGATGGAGGAATAATTTGCAGTGAGGTAATTAATAGAGCAGAGCTGTCATATGTGTACTTTCTGATGACTGTTAGAGCTCCATTTGCATGAATTAACTCTAGCAAAGCACACAACGATAAATGTCATAAGTCAAAACGTATGCCTGATTTTTCACAGCAGTGGGGCCCAAACGTGGCAGTGTATCTGTGGCTAATGCGGAGACGGCTGTGTGTGTGTGTGTGTGTGTGTGTGTGTGTGTGTGTGTGTGGGTCTGTGTGTGCATCTCTGTGTCTGTGTGTGCATCTCTGTGTG
>NW_015659020.1:521533-533066 GCF_001515625.1 Sinocyclocheilus rhinocerous
GTGTGTGTGTGTGTGTGTGTGTGTGTGTGTGTTTGTGTGCGTGTGTGTCAGGCTGAATGCGAGTGATCCATGTCATCAGGGTACAGCAGACTTCCTCATAACGCTCGCGTTTCAGCATCAGTCCAGACATTGTGGCTGGAGGAGACTAGCACAATCTATTTATTGACCTGTTCCAGGAACTCTAAATCAGCAAAATGCTAATTCCACCACTGAACAGTCCCCGTTCACACACACACACATGCACAGGCACAAACATCTCCCCATGATTTTTATATAGAAACAAAGACAGATTGTTTTGATAACCAAACACCTCATTAGCAAATCAGCATATGGCAGTAGTTCTCAACTAGTATTGCTTCAGGATCCAGATTTCACATGAAGTGACAATTCCTTCAAATGTTCATTGTACAAAAAAGTTAAATAAAATTAAGCATAGTTTATTATTATTATTATCATTATTATTATTATTATTATTATTATTATTATTATTATTATTATTATTATTATTATTATTATTATTATTATTATTATTATTATTATTATTATTATTATTATCATCATTGTATAATATTATTGTAATATATAACAGTGATTCACCATGTTTACTATTTGTATAATTATTTGTATAATTTTGTTATGAAGCCAATGGTTCGCCATGTTCACCATGCTCATCATTTTATTTATTTGCTTGTTTGTTGACTGTTTAATATATATATATATATATATATATATAATGTGTTTGTTTGTTTGTTGACTGTTTATTATTATTATTAGTATTATTAATAATAATATTATAATTTATTATGTTAAGCAATGATTCACCATATTTATTTTTTTATGAATTATATTTTACTTATTATTAGGCCATTGATTCACCATATTTATCCTTTTTAGTTATATTTAATGTAGTCTGACATTTTCCTTTACCTTATAAAGTTTTCTTTGTGGTTTTCAAGAACGAGGGCATTTTCTCAGGTTGGCTTCTGCCTAATTTTACAAACTTCTACTGAATAATTAAACATTTAATACTGCAGTTTTTGAGTGAATTCACTGCTTTTGGGACCAAATATTTTTACATGTGACCCTGGACCACTAAACCAGTCTTAAATCGCTGGGGTATATTTGTAGCAATAGCCAAAAATACATTGCATGGGACAAAATTATTGATTTTTCTTTTAGTAAAGATCATGTTCCATGAAGATATTTAGTAAATTTCCTACTGTAAATATATTAAAACTTAATTTTTGATTAGTAATATGTATGGCTAAGAACATCATTTGGACAACTTTAAAGGCTATTTTCTCAGTATTTAGATTTTTTTGGCACCCTCAGATTCCAGATTTTCAAATAGATGTATCTCGACCAAATATTGTCCTATCCTAACAAACCAGGTCCAGGGTCACAAATAGTCAAAAAAATAATAATTTGGTATTTTTTCTGTGGTCCTGTCATGACCTACTAGTTGGGACCGTTGGCATCCTCTAACCATTTGTTGTGTTGATATGGAGAGGGAGGGTTGACTTAGGTGGGGGATTTAACTGTTTTGAAGGGAAGAAATCCAGCTAAAGCTAGCCTCCACTGAGAGCCAGGCGATTGAGTCGGGAGCACTCAGGCGAGCAGGGTGGAGGAAAGGCCTGCACCGTCGCTTCCACTCAGCATCCTTCCAGCTAACCCCCTCCCGCCCCGGCCTCCCTCCCCTTGACTGACATCAAAATATGGAGTGACAAGCTGTCGGCCCACCGCTGAAATCTGATTAGACATTGATTTCAGCAATCGCTCCCATTGGCCACAACGTTTATGTGAATTTGTTTTCTGAGAGCGAGGGAAGCAGGGACCGAGAGAGGGAGAAGCCAAAGTGGGTTTAGCGTGGCAAGATGGCCGTCGGCATGTCAGACAGTAGATCAGAGGAGACAGGCTCTCTTATTAATTTCTTAATGCATTAGTATGCATATGTATGCATGCTTCACTCACATGTACACACCAGGATTAGGACTCACACTTCACTGCAAGCAGACAAATAATCACCCGCACTTCCTGTGAATTTTTGAATACTAGGAAAGATTATCTGTATTTGTTTTACATAATTCTATATTAATTATGAATATATAAATATAAAGTTCATTGAGCAGCATTTATTTGATAAAATAAAATAAAATATTTTTTGTAACATTATAAATGTCTTCACTGTCACTTTTGATCAACTTAATGCATCCTTGCTAAATAAAAGTATTTATTTCTTAATTTCTTTCGTTTAAGTTGTACTTTTGAATGGTAGTGTATCACAGTTTCCATTAAAAAAAAAGCTGTTTTCAACATTCATAAAAATATGGAGCATAAAATAAAGTGCATAAGAGACTTCTTACAAAAACAAAAAATACTTAAAACAAATCTCTTTTGCCCACCATTCATTGTTTCATTTTTCTTTTTCTTTTTTTTCACTGTGAAATGAATTACAATTTTTTTTTTCTGTTTTGTTTTCAGGGTAATGGGGGATGGCATGATGCTACGACTCCATCCTCTGTGATCTCCCCTACAGAAGGCCCTGGTAGTGTGCACTCTGATACCTCGAACTGATCTCCTCGTTGACATGGCCCCTTCCCAAGCTGTGGACAACCAATCACAGAATTACAAAACCACAGACTGACCAATCAGAGACACAGAATAGACTCTCACAGATAATCCAGAAACATCCTCATGGAATCATCCACAGTACTTTTCCACAGTGTTTTGGAAGCTGGACATTTCTTAGCCGTAACTTCAGTCCACTGCAGTTTTTACTAACAAGCTCTCCTCCAATCATATTAAACCAGTATGTTTTGTTTCTTTTATCATTTGAAGTGTACAAGCTCAAAATGTATGTGAGTTATTAGGGTTTTTCCTCTTCTTTTGAATTTATTACCGGTCATAACCCCTTTCCATTGTTCTAACCAACTGTTGGCAAAGCTTTAGTGCAGGAATACAACTGATACAAAAGTATATTCATATGATGCTAACCGATGCATTTAACAGGGCTAAATGCTACAGAAGGCAGCTTGGGGACTTCATTGCTGATATTTTTTTTAGTTTTTATTAATATCACACCTAGCAATGACTTAAACAAGACCACCTATGGAAGGCAATCCACTCCATTTTGGGGGGTGATTTTTTGAAATACCTGGCAATTAATGTCTTTTTTTTTTAAAAACACAAAACGTAATCGATATTTAGTCCACCATGATTAAGGAAAGGAAGTGTAGAAGATGTGAAAAGGAAATATGGATCTTGTTGGCTCTTCTGGCAATTTTCAATTCAAAAACGTTCTTGTATATGACATAGCTTGAGAGTATTTATACATCTCACAAATAAATACTCCGCTTTATTACCTCATTGAAACTCATAGAAAACCAATAGATTTAAAACATTTCTTTAGCTTATAGTGCTCTCACTGACTACCTCTCAACGAAATCACCACCTGCACCCTTTTTGTCTTTTACTTTCTGTCATCCTTTTTTTGTCTTTTTAAAATACATTTTTTTTTACTTTTGTTAGATTCGTTCCATCTTGTAAGAAATCTGCTCTCTCTGTCTCTCTCTCTCTCTCTCTCTCTCTCTCTCTCATGCAAAAAAGAAATAAAAAAATTATAAACAAAAACCCAAGATTAAAAAAAAAAGAAGAAAGAAAACCTGTAATGCATAGAGGTTTCAGTATTCAGAATTGTACATTTCAAAACCCTGTGTGACAGGGTTCCAACTTTCTTTCTCTTTTTTTGTATCGTATGTGATTCTGAAACTGATAAAAAAAAAAGTCATACAAAATTTATTTGTGGCAGTGGTTCTAATGTATTAAAGATGTTTCGTGTTTCTTTCTAACCAGACTACACCCTGGACTGAAAAGTCTTCCTTGTGGTAGTTATGTGTAATTTCAAACATGAATAAACTGTTTTCCTTTCATGACAGACCGTTTTGATAGTGCCTTCTTTGTTTTAGTTGCACTTGAGGTGATTATAACAATAAGAAATCACACGGCATTTATTTACTTTAGTATTAGCACAAGCATGTTGGTGATTTGAGTTGCATTGTATTATTATGTACTTCTGTTATATGCATATACATGTGTATCCATGCACATATCAAAACCAGAGTCTTGTTCATTTGCACGAATACCTCTTCATGCCAATTTCAACAAAGTGAGAGATTTATTCTCCTCCAGCGCGCATGTATCAAATCAAGCACACACGCCGAACTAAACACAACACCCCATTTTGCTAAAGCGTAAGAGCTTGTGTCACATTACTTAGACAATCATACGCCAATATCTTAAATGCATTAGTACACGTCTATGCAAACCACACATGCGCATGACACAGCTTCTAAGAAGAATTGACAGTCCCCTCATAGAAAGCATGGTTCCCCCCGCAGGCTTGTTCTCTGTCAAAGAGAAAGAGAGGGATTTTAGCATAGTGAGGGCTGCTGGGGCCAAATGAATTATTTGGTTTGATAGGGATCCATGGAGCAGCTTGTGAGAAGCTATTCCATGTGGCATGGCGACATGTGACAAGACTGCATTAATAGTACTAATTGTTGCCTGAGCCCTTTGACAAATGCAACTAAATGAATAGCTTCCTTTAATTGGCCTGTTTGTGAATTCGCACTCCGGCCCATTATTATTTTATTTTTTTTATTTATTTATTTTTTACAAATAAACAGGATGTGATCTTTAGACAATGAGTCTAATGAGAGTCTGGAAGTGTAGAGAACGGATAAAGGCACGCTCTATTCAAAATGCGTGGAAAAATGCTCAAAAATGGAACATATGCAGCTCAATCAAAATAAATAAATAAATGATAGCGACAGTTTAGTATGATAGTATCGAGGCCTAGAAGTTGCTATGCATTCTATAGTTTATGCCGTCACCAAATTGTTGAATTCTGCTCCAACAATCAATAGAAAATGTTCATGAACATCTATTCCAAATTTCTGTAGATGGTTAAACCACCTCGTTTTTAATGTAAGAGCGGGGATGCATTACCTTTTCCTTGACTGTGCAAGGCTTCCAGTGTCATCCACTTCTAGTTATATTAAACTGAAATTTGTTACAGTTGACTTTTCATTTAAAATTGAATTTAACTGATAAACAGCATTTGCTTGTGTTGGTTTTCTTATCTAAAATAGTTGAATCAATACGGTACCTTGAAGAAATGTAACATTAGCTATGTTTCCATCACCCTATTTTAATGCGCATTTTGAAGTATTGCATGAGAAACGAGTGATGGAAACGCCAAATTTCGAATAAAAATCCCTTAATTCACAAAAAAGTTTTTACGCTCGCTTGAGGTGGTTTTTGTCTTGTGCGAAAAAGGGTTGATGCGAATAATGGGAGATGGAAATGCATTTTGCGAATAAATTCCTCCAAGCGCATCAAAAAAGTCATGTGACTTAACCAATCAGAATTGAGGGATAACTTTTCAGGAAATATCTGTTTTACGCTTAAGATCAGGGTTAGGTGCTTCCACGCCCTTGTTAATCAGCTATCATTTCACACTGATTTTAGGAATAAATTATGTGTAGGGTTAGGTTTAGGTGTAGGAATTGGGTTTAGTCTATATTATTGGATAGTAAAGTTGATCCAGGATCAACAAAAGATGTTGATCCAGGAACATGTCTTACTTGGCAAAATCACGGCGACCATCTCCATCAGTCAGAATCAGTGGCGTACATGGTAAAGTGTATGTCATACTTCTTTTGACGCGATCGACGCGGGTTTGAATCTGCCTTTTGGCGAACTTTTTTTTCTCCCTTTTCAAACTTCAAATCACATCAGAAAAGCATTTATTTTTAATAAAAATGAAGGAAATAATCAAAAAGTTGAAAATAAAGTATCGGGTAGGGTTAGTGAAGGGAGGGCTTTTGTCCTAATAAGGTGGCATCCATTTAATAATTTTAATTAAAATTAAAATTTACACTCAAGTTATTATTGCATACTGTTTTATAATGTATTACAATGCTGAGGTGCAGATAATTGCCACTATTTGCAATAAGTAATTAGCAGAATATCCTGCTATTTTAACATAGTATAAATAGAATCTAGCTATTTGCAGTGTAAATAACATATCACTAAAAATACTGCTATTTTCACTTAGTGTAAATAGCATCTATCGCTAAGAAAATATGCTATTTTCACTTAAAAAATAGGCTCTATCGTGTAAATAGGCTCTATCGCACGAACATCCCCTCTTCTCCTGTCCCTGAAAATGTCAGCATTTCTAAATCGTCTTTAATTTAAGTGGCATTTAACCAACTACGTGACTACATCATATTGAATATATATATATATAGCTATAACTGAAAACTAGCGAGCTGTAATATTTGCGTCGCAAAGCAGTCCATTTACACAGAAACTGTTACACAAACACACACGCAACTATAGCTAGTTTGTGCTGTAAAGAATGACAATGACATGATTTATTTCTGTATGGTGTGTGATACAACTACAGTGTGTGGTTGAACTGAATTGTGGGTGGTTAGCAAGTAAGCTAACTGCAGGCTAAAGTAGCAAAAGTTTTCACCCCTGTAAATTCACTTTTGAGAGTTTGGATTGGTTTAGAAGTATAGTAAATGGTCCAAAATGGCCATAATAACTTAACTTCTAACCCTAAATCAATGATAAAACATGCACACTGGATAATAGAGTAAATTCTCCAATGCACTGCAAATGCTGGCTTTCCTCAGACAAATCCAAGTATTAGGTGACAAAAGATAAAACCATTACCAAGCTCAGAGTAAGGGCATGCACTGCAGTAAAAGTGTCACTTTTAACCTAAAGTAGTGCTTTCTTGTACCAGCTAGTATATGCACCAGGAGTTTTACAGCACTTTCTGTTCTGACTAATGACCTGATTGACTTTGCAAGCAGAGAAAGAACTAATGGTTCAAAAGGAAGAATGTATTAGATGTCTAATGCCTGGAAGACATGGGGCTAATCATTATGCCATGAAAAATTACACACTCTTTTTGATCATTTTACCACCTAAATGACCGTAAACTGTTTTCTGATGTACTATATACGTGTTTCAATAGCTTACCAAACCATCTGCAAAATATCAGCCCGATTTCGAAACATCGAAACATCTTTTTTTTTTTTTTTTTTATATATATATATATATACAGTTTGTATACTTTCACAATTTCAAATTTGTTTCTCATAATTTTGAATTGATAATTGACTATTTATAATGCAAATTATACAATTTATAATGTGACTTTTAAATCTCACAATGCAATTTATATCTCATAATGTGACTTTGTCTCACAATGTGAATGTTTATTTTTCTCAATTATGGCTTTGTATATTATATTTTTTTAAGTTTCAAAAGGTGACTACAGGTGCATCTCAATAAATTAGAATGTCGTGGAAAAGTTCATTTATTTCAGTAATTCAACTTGTAATTTTCTCACTTTTTTTTTTTTCTTCCAAAAACTTACTTCCATAAATTACTGGTAAGGAAACATGCTTAAAGTTGTGTTCGTTATTTCTCTCCAATTGTGAAGTATATTTGAGTGAAACGACTTCTCAAACTAGAAAAAAATGTAAGGTAAGACTTCATTTGGTTCATCAGAAATTGAACAGACTGCTGTCAGTTGCTACAATGCAGAGCAAAGTGCTTAAAATCCCCTTATCTGTTCTAAAATCACTGTAAACTACGGCTTCACAGGGCTTATTGCTTTTACTAAATGTTTACTACATATAAATTCCAAGGTTTCATAAAATAAACACACAGCAACAAAAATGTAATATTTGTAATAAATGTACTATTTTTTGAAAAATCATTATTCCACCAAGAATGCAGTTTTTCATGAATGTTTATCAGAATATTTAGCAGACACAACAAAACAGACTTAGTGGCACAGTAATACTCATGTAATACAGAGTATTTTACAGAGTATTACTCATATAATACAGAGCAACTGTTGTATTACTGAAGTTTGAACCTGGGAATCATCACAGTACCACTTGTGGATAATGTTCAACTTCATCTGTGTTGGAATTTTGAGAACGTGATGAAAGTTGTCATGTCTGAAATATGCTGTCAAAAAAGTTAAGATGCTATTAAAAAGACTGCCAAGTCAAAAACATCAGTTTTTGTCTGTTTTGTCAAAATAAAACAAGATTCACACTTTATAACAACTATTGAGACTTCATTGTGCAAGAAACCCGAGTTGTCAGTATCCTCGGTCAGAGCATCACTCTTCCTAACCGTCTTCCGTCTCTCCTCCCCTCCAAACACTCGGCTGCAAAGGTGAAGACTTAATTGAACCTGGTTAGGAGGTGACTGCAGAAGCCGGCCACACTCGCAGCAATTAACTGAAATGTCAGGCGCTTCTAATTCGAGTTATTCTGTCTGTCTGTGGTGGAAAGGGCTTCCTCTATGGGTCATTGGCTACCAATTTAAAATGGAAATTGACATCCATTTATTCCCATTTTCGCTGCAGACTCCTCCAAAATGAAGCGTGCCTTTTAACCCAAGCGAGGAGAGGGAAAAGTAGCTTGCAAGATGCTTTTTTATTTATTTAATTTTGTGCTATTTCGAATAATGGATAATGCAGCAGTAATAGCAAACAAAAACAGTAGGAAGAACATCATAATTCTCTGGCCCTCCATAAATGTGTTTAAATCAGCAGATTCAACCAAAGGACCTTTAATGTAGGCGAAGTTACATTTGTTAAAGACAATGTCTATTAGGATTGTCTCTAAGGTTCATTAAAGACAACATTTCCCCTGTAAAATTTAGCACGAAAAGCATGCATCATTAAATATGGAAATCCTGAATTTTATTAGCAATCTGCTAGATCTGAGCTGACGCCAATTAAATTAAAAGAAGATATCATTTATTAAGCTAGAGTTCATATTCTGTTAAATATGAAATGTAATTTTCTTCTCGTATTGATTAATTGCTGCTTGTGCATTGTTCAAAGACCCATGTAACATTTCAGCGAAAGGACATTGTTTATTCATTAAAATTTTAAACCATCCTTTTTGCTTGGTGCTCCTCAGCTAGAAATGAAATGGCTGTGATTTAAAACTATACATTAATAAATACATTTGAAAGTGTAAAAAGAAAAAGCAAACCTCCTCTTTTTCATTAGCGGGCTTTAATATTTCATTCACTCCACTGATGCTAATTTTTCTTATCTCCGTCTCTCTTTTTCACAAACCCACACATATTTAATCAGTCAGCATTTTTATTTATTTTTTAAATGGGCAGCCCTCTGATATTAACATGTACAAAAGAATATATAAATTCATATATTAAATAACATAGAAATCTTTCATAAATGAATGAAATAAAACACTGCTATTGACCAATCAGCATCAAATATCTGTTATTGATTAATGTAATTGATTACTCTGCCTTTGTCTCGGGTCAAAGTGTTTGTTTTTGTATCTTGCTGTTTAATTGAGTCCCGACAGATCGAGTGAATATGACAAGTGCCGAATCTCGTCTCGAACGATTTTATCATTATAAAAATATCAACAGCAATATCACATGCAGGTCACCAGCCAGACTTCCCACTTGCCCACATGTAAGTATTCCACACACAATTTTCCACAACCTACCGGACAGACAGAAGAAGAGGACGGGGAGAGCGAACAGAGTGGAGATGTGTTGATTGGTACTTGTTAAAGTATGATGTATGGCCCTCTCGGCGACTACTGCTATCTGGAAGTCATTACAGTGGTCTCTCTTATTCTCCAACCAAAGTGAACTCTACATTTGAAAGGAGAATGTCCAGCCCTTTAATATCTGAATATAAATGGAGTGGTTATTTTAGAATGAGTGTGTGATTTATTACAGATACTTTGTCAAATTAAGTATACTTTGGGGTTGGGAGTTCGACTGAGCTCTGAAGTTTGCCGCTGTGGTTCAATTCACACTTTGCTCACTGTTGTAGGATGTCACCGTTTGATTAATTTGATGGAGGATATCCGGGCTGCTGGATTAGAAGGATAGGTTATGATCTGAGTTTCGTCGTGGTGGAATGTCTAATATAATCATATTTGGATGGAGTGTGGCTACAGACACACGTTGTCCCTCTTCAAAAATGATCAAATAAATAAATATATAATGTATTGAAAATCAGCCTTTTCCTCACACAAAGTTATCATTTCATATGTAAGAATGATTACGCGATTGTCACGGGTGCACACACACGAGGGACGAGGAGACGCTGGAGAATACTTTACACAAGCAAGTATTCGTAGGAAGGAACCAAGGGAGACGAACTCAGGAAGACGTATACAGGAAGACCTTCAACATCGGACAGAGAACTAGGGGCTGGGAACACTTTATATACACACACACAGGAGGAGGGGATGACGAGACACACCTGGGAGCCATGACACATCAAGGGAAACACCTGGTAAGAAATCAACTTAATTAATCAGGGGAGGAACAGGAAACAAACCAAATAAGGGCATGGGAAGGCACATGGGGAGCAGGACACACACGAAACATGGAACAGAGTCTGACAGCGATGAATGACATAAAGACTGGTATAATGACTTAAAGCTGCAGTCTGTAACTTTTTTTGGTTAAACATGATCTGAAATCAATTTTTGAGCAAGTACATAACCAGCCAGTGTTCAAAACTATTGCCTTACCTTAGCCCAATTCACAACTGCAAGTTTATAATAATGTTTTCTAATTTGAGTGGTACTGGTAGTGGTAGGCTATATCTCAAGTGAGGATGCTGCAGGTGGCGGATCGTTTATAGCCTTTTCTCACAGCAGCTGGAATCATTAAACTTATCATTTTGATGGCAGCTTGTAATCCAGAATTTTGGATTATGTGTTTATGAAACACATGTAAATGACTGAAATTAGATTATATGCCAGTTTTAAATGTGCATCTGATTACAGATAGTGGGATTACACAAGTTTTGTATTTTAAATGAGAACCAGTTCTAAGGAAGAATAATTTGCTTTTTGGGGTAAAATAATTTCTTTATATGAAATTCGAATGGTATGACAATTAAGGGATTAGATTGTAGAGAAATTGAAATCTACATGGAACACTAATACACTCTACATACACATAGTCACACAATGCTGATGATGTTAACATTAACAATTTGAGAACAAAGTATAACAATAATAATAATTTGCACCGTTTGATGTGATAACCGATCATTAGATTTAATCACCATTGGTAGCGCGATTTATTGTAAAGCTTTTTTCCTCAGTTGGTCAGAACAAAAGTGGCAGACTTGTTAGTCACGCCCCTGGACTCTATCTGTGTGTTTTTCCCTCTCCATGGGGCTGTTTACACCTGGTCACTTCATGCGTTTTGTCTGATCGGATAGCTATCCGATCGTGAAAAGGCCAGGTGTAAATGCCCTCCGAAACGCATTCGAGACAGATATAAATCTGATCGCTCAAACCAATTCAGGAGGTGGTCTGGGCCGCATTCCAGACGAAACTGGACAAGTGTAAATGCATCTGGTTGTTGAAACCACATATGTAAATTTTACTCCTCCAAAAATGTTAAAATAATAAAC
>NW_015659020.1:533142-538586 GCF_001515625.1 Sinocyclocheilus rhinocerous
GACTGCGCTAATGCAACACGCATCGCTGTGGACGAGTCGCTGAGTATCTCTTCAGCAAGCCGACGCGCAAACTGCCGCGAATGAAACAAAGTAAGACGCAGACGGTCAACACACAATCATCTTCATTAAAAGTAGTAAGACAAACTTATCTTTCCAGTGCTGATGCCGCATGCTCTCCTATTGTGGTCATTGATCTTGAAATTAGTTTTGATTTCGTTGACGTGAACTCCGTTAAATTTAAATATAGCACGGGAATTGAAGATCAGATTTATATCCGTTTTGCGACGACACATTTATGTGGCCAAGTGTAAACGGAAACGTTTTAACAAATCAGATAGATATCCGATCAGCAAAAATGCATGAAATGACCAGTTGTATACAGGCCCCATGTGCCTGCCCTGATCTAGTTTTCCTGTGTGTTTGATTGTTCATTAGTTCCAGGTGTGTCTCGTCATCCCCTCGTCAAGTCAGGTGTATTTAAAGTGAGTCCTGTTCATAGTTTCTTTGTCTGGTATTGAATGTGCGTCTTACCCCGCTAAGTGTGTGTTCCTGGTTCCTTTGGATGTTAATTAAAGTCTGTTTGTTTGAAGTCTGCTCTACATCTCCTCGTTCCTCGCTCCGTGCTCCTCACAGTAGCGATTGTGACAGTTACTTACTTGTTCAGATGACAATATCTGGTGAAAATTTGGGTCATACTTCCAAGACGTAGAATCTGGGATTCTGAATTACAGTATCCACACCAGTGCGGTGACTGTCAGCCACAAATACTCCTCAAAACATTCATCCGCGTTGAGGAGCCGTGCCGACGCACAACTCACGTAAAGAAAATAATCCCGCAAATAACTGCAATTGCAGGTTTCGAACAGAGATGGCGACAAAGAGGCAAAACTTACGTACTGCAGCTTTAATATATAGAAGTTACTAATAACTAAATTTCAATCTATTCTTCATATAAAGCAATAATATGGATTCATATGAAACTAGTTCAGTTCTTTAAAATGTTTTTTTTTTATATCAGAATGGAAAATGATGTAAATAACAACTGTCATTTTTTTGATGCACTTTCTTTAACCCCAGTTTCCTTTAATCCCAAGGTTTCTAATGAGGTGTTATTCAATGGCGATATAGTGTGAAAAACAAATTCCTCTGGCCTTGGTTCTGTGGTGATAAATAAAGATTCAACTGATTTATTATTTTCCAGGTGTTTTTTTTCTGCCATTCACAGCTTAAAAACTGCAAGACAAATAGTTTTGAAACATTTGCTAATGCCCATACAATTAACATGAAGTTCTCGTTTGAGAATCCAATTAAAACTTTTGAGCTCTGAAACCACCACGTTTTGTTTTCTTCACGCTTGTGTAAATAGCTGGACTAATTATCACATGCCACAGTCCCCCCTTCTCTAAATGCAACATTTTCAACAAAACCCTTCAACAACAATCCAGTCAGTATCTCTCACCTTCAACCTTGAGCTATATTACATGCTATAAGGCTGCAGACGGCATCTGAGGGAGGAGATGTAGTGTGTACCATTCATGGGGACTTATCTGTGAGTTTTGGGCAATGGCAGCGCTGTGAAGACTGGTGACAGTAGACAGGTGTTCTTTTTACCTCTCAACACAGAGTTGTCAGACAGCATAGCAAAGCCTCTGTGCTCTTAAAGTGTAGTGACATCACAGACACATCACTGAATCTGACTTTTTCCCCTTTCTATCTCAATTTTGCCCTATATTTGCACCTAGGAATATTCGACCCAAAAATTAAAATGATGCTATTATTTACTCAACCTCATGTCATTCCGAATTTGTATGCTGTTATTTTTGTATGAAATGCACACAAAATGTAAAATGAAAAATGAAATAATATTTAATTACATTTACAAAGATAATTACTTGGTAACACTTTAGAATACTGTTCCATCATTACTGAATGACTACACAAGAACACAACTTCTAGGATCTAACAAGAAACTCTGATTAATGAATTAGTAAGTAATAGTGCTTAGTCTCCACAACAATGTTGTGAATACATCTCGATTGATTGTTAAAACATACTGTTTTTGTGTTCCACAGCAAACTATATTGTGGAACGACAAAAGGATGAGTAATTTCCATTGAATTATCTCTTTAATCAAATCTATCGTTCAGTTTCATCCCTTTCTTTTCTAAATAAGGACCCTGGCATTAATGTACCAGGAGTGTTTGCAGGGCAATATTCTGTTTCTCACAATTTGGCACGTTTTCATATTTGGTAATAAAGAGATATCGGTGGTTGGATTTGTAGATTTGCTTTCCGAATTCCCCTTGAGTTTCATTTATATTTCATATTTTGTGTTTCACGTGGAATTAACAGCTGTGATTTGTTTTTGCCATCTGTAAGCGATTACTTGGACTTTATTTGGCTTTGTAACAATGGCGTGTTTTCGTCTTTGCATCTCTCTCGACAGGCGAAGCAGATCTCTGACAGGTGCTGAGGCTTTTGCTCAGGAGACTTGGAGAGTTGAGTTACTACTGCATTATTCAACTGAGCTTGGATAAACAAACAGCGCTCCTCCGCCAAACAATGCGCTCTAACAAGGCAACACTGTGTAGTACAGGCCACTGTGCTAGAAACTGTACTCACAATTTTCATTTTCAAAAAATAACTACTTACATCTCCTCCCTTCTCTGTGGATATTACTGAATGTCCTCCTCCTCCTTATCCCCATCTTTTCCTACCGCCTGGTTTCTCTGTCTTTGGTCACACTGCACCCAATTTGTGTGTGTGTGTATTTTTTAATCCAATCTCTAGAACTGACAGTTTGCAAGTGATTTAATCCGAACGGTTTGTTAAGACTGTGCTGTCAATATCTGGTTTATCTACATCGGTTGTCATAATGACTTAAGCTCAGCACGGTGCCAAAGAACGGGACTTTTGCAATCTGCTCATTTACATCATGAACAGAAAGCTCACAAGGTGCATGAGACAACATAAGTGTTAAAAGCATTACTGTGCTTGCATCTTCATAGACCTATCAACCATATTTTTCAATGTGTAAGTAAGCTATTTCCAGTGAAATAGCTATAGGTGTAGTATACGTTAAAACTATGTGAGCTTCAAGCCAATATATTGATAATTACAATAGTACATCCCTTACGAAAATCAGTCATACCATGGTTACTATAGTTAAACCATGGTAACCACAAATTAACCATGGTTTTGCTATACACTAACCATAGCTTTACCATGGTATTTGGTTATACAAATGGTAATCAATACGCCAAAAAAACATACACTTACTATACTTTCACTATAATAAAACCATGGTTAATTTTCACAAGGGATTAAAGGAATATGCTAACCAGTTTGTATTCTTGTGTACCATAATGGACTGTTTTTTTGTCATTAAAGGGGTCATTTTCAAAGATCATTATTTTGTGTATTGAGTGTAATAGAATAAGTTAGCATGCTTCAATGTTCAAAAAACACATTATCTAGGCAACAGGGTGACACACCACCAAAGTGCAAAACGGAGGGATTTTTTTGCTATGACATTCAACCGCAGCTGTCACTGTTCTAGACTGTTTGTTCTGTCTATGGATATATAGTTCAATCATTGTCAAGTCATGTTCTGTGGAGTACTGCCCAAAAATCAGTGTGATTTCAATGTGAAAACCGACTCTAGTGTTCTCATAGACTTCCATGCAATTTTTTTTATTTTATTTTTTTACTTCAGGCACTGCAATGCAATCTCTATGTGTTCTAGCACTAACATGCTTTCGGCATCATATGCAACCTTAACTTGTGCAGCGATTTATGTGAACAAACATACCTCTATTAATAAGAAATATGATCGAGTG
Source organism: Sinocyclocheilus rhinocerous (assembly GCF_001515625.1). Lineage (NCBI taxonomy): Eukaryota > Metazoa > Chordata > Actinopteri > Cypriniformes > Cyprinidae > Sinocyclocheilus > Sinocyclocheilus rhinocerous. Next base: position 536,982 of record NW_015659020.1, read on the forward strand.
AAACCAGGCGCGGCTTTTAACTTGAATGTGTGAGATTTCCATGTCAGCCGCTTCCAGTATTTTGGCAAAACAAAAACTGTTGTGTGTGAAATGGCCCCATACTTTTACATTCGTCTATTTGAATTTTGAAGCTACTGTGTGAATGGGACAGTTTGAGAGTCAAACCTCTTATATGGATGTTTAGTCTCTCTCTCTTTATCTTTCTCCTTCCTTGTTCTTTTGTCTTGCATTCCTCCCCATAGTCATCAGGAAGCTATTTCCCCTCCCTCTAGTATCATCACAGTGATACTTGTCCTCTTCAGCTGCTCATTTGTTCACTCTCTCTCCTTCTTCTGACCTTCTCTTTTTCCTCTTCCTTCGTTCCGCTTTTCTCCTTCTACCTGAATTCTTCGCTTACAGAGCACTGGTCTAGTTTTCACCATAATAACTTAACACTTCAGAACGCATTAGTCCATGTCCCCACAACAAGGCAGCATGACCTACGAAGTCAAAGAGCACACTCTTCCGTTTGCCTGTAGTAGCTATTTATCAAGACAGCCCAGGGCTTGCTATGATTCAGCCCAGAATAAATCTGGATGAGAGCCTGCAACGGTGACCTGTAGCTGCAGTTCCTCTTGCAAATGTCACATGAACCTGCTGACATGTAAACCACAAAGCTGAGCATTTAGGTGGAATGTACTGTAGTTTGTGTTATTTTTGATAGTTTTGATTTCTTCTGAATATAGAAACGAAACAAGGAACAAAATGATTGTCTTCAAAAGTCATATTAGGCACTTTCCATGAATACAGTACACTTGTCAACATTTTGTAGAGCATTAGAGGCACAAAAGTTTTTTTTATTTTTATTAATACCAAATAAATAACATTCTTTAAAACTGTGTAACCCATGGAATGGCTTCATTTGAACCCTTTCTATATAAAACAGGAAGAAAAATCATTATTAAAATAAATTTACATTTGTATTAATATTGTGGTGTTGACTAAATTCATCAAGTTAAATTAAATCCCATTCAGTCATGTAACTTAATTTATTGTAAGAAGAAATTGTCTATCAAACATTTAAATTCAAGATATATTCAGATGCTGTTCTTTTAAACTTCAAAAATAAGTATAATGGTAAAAAAAAAAATAAAAAAAAAATAAAAAAATAAATAAATGAATGAATGAATGAATGAATGAATGAATTAATTAATGAATAAAGCAGCACAACTAATTTCAATATTGATAATAAGAAGAACTCTTTCTTCTGAAGGGTCATGTGACATTGAAGGCTGGAGTACTGGCTGCTGAAAATTCAGCTTTGCCATCACATAAATAAATTACATTTTAAAATAAATTTAAAATAGAGAACCGTTATTTAAATATTTAAATTGTAAAAATATATTTAACAATCTAACTTTTTTTCATTCTATTTTTGATCAAATAAATGCAGCCTTGGTGAGCATAAGATACTTCTTTTAAAACATTATAAAATCTTACGAACCCCAAACTTTTGAACGGTAGTTTGTTTCATAATTGCATAATGACATAAATCATTTAAAACCAAATACAATCAATATTCTCTTAAGCACCTTCTTTCATGGCATTTGACAAGAAAAAAACAAA
>NW_015659020.1:539374-541870 GCF_001515625.1 Sinocyclocheilus rhinocerous
AATGAATTAATTAATGAATAAAGCAGCACAACTAATTTCAATATTGATAATAAGAAGAACTCTTTCTTCTGAAGGGTCATGTGACATTGAAGGCTGGAGTACTGGCTGCTGAAAATTCAGCTTTGCCATCACATAAATAAATTACATTTTAAAATAAATTTAAAATAGAGAACCGTTATTTAAATATTTAAATTGTAAAAATATATTTAACAATCTAACTTTTTTTCATTCTATTTTTGATCAAATAAATGCAGCCTTGGTGAGCATAAGATACTTCTTTTAAAACATTATAAAATCTTACGAACCCCAAACTTTTGAACGGTAGTTTGTTTCATAATTGCATAATGACATAAATCATTTAAAACCAAATACAATCAATATTCTCTTAAGCACCTTCTTTCATGGCATTTGACAAGAAAAAAACAAATAAGGGTTTCGGGGCCTAGTTGAGTACAACTTGCCATTTATTTTATGGGATTATGAAAAATAATTATCTATTTTTTCAAATGCACATGTAGTATTGGCAAGGTGTACACATGAGGAGAGTGTCAGAGCTGTATAATTATTTCGGATTACTGAATCAGAGAGCGAATAAGATAATATGGAGAAGCCCAACATCTACAAGCAAAAGAGAGACAAAAACGAGAAAGACACACAGAGAAGCATCCAAGGCTCAGCACTTTCTACTGCAGCTGCTGCCGAACCCTGAGGAAGTCATTACAGGACCTGTGACCTCACTGATGCAGCCCCTCCTACAGGCCTCCCACTGGCATGATGTCATACTTCACATGTCAGGCCTCATCAGCGCTCTGCTGGCCATTGGAGACGATCGAGCAGCGTGGCACAAACCAGGAGGACGCCATTATGACAAAGACAATGTGTTAATATCAAACACGCTGCAACTGACAACAGCAGCTTTACACTGGCCCCCGAGACACAATGTGTCATAGTCTAAACACAGTGTGAGACAAAGTGCTGGGATTCTATCAAGTCATTTTCTGATAGCTAGCACATGCATTGTGGGTAAAGGTGTATGACATTCAAGGTGAAATTGATAAAAATAAGACGTCCATTTCAGTATGAGAATATCAAAATCTTAACCATACTGTGAAATATACTGGAACAGTTTAGCCAAAAATGAAAATTTGATGAAACTTTGCTTACTCTCAGGCCATTTAAGACATAGATGAGTCTGTTTCTTCATCTGAACAGATAACGAGAAATGTAGCTTTACATTATCGGCTCACCAATGGATCCTCTGCAGTGAATGGGTGCTGTCAGAATGAGAATTCAAACAGCTGATAAAAACCACAAAAATCCACAATTCACCAGTCTATCTATCTATCTATCTATCTATCTATCCACATCCATCCATCCAAACACGCAACTTTTCACTTCAAAAGACAGTTAATTGATTAACTGGAGTTGTGTGGATTATTTGTGGATTATTGTGATGTTTTTATTAGCTGTTTGGACTCTTATTCTGACGGCACCCATTCACTGCAGAAGATCCATTAGTGAGCAAGTGATGTAATACTAAATTTCTCCAAATCTGTTCTGATGAAGAAACAAACGCGTCTACATTATGGATGGTCTGAGGGTGAGTACATTTCCAGCAAATGTTTATTTTTGTGCAAACTATTCCTTTATAGGCATGTAAAAAAAATACAGGGATATTATTTGTGCAGCTATCATTTCACAGTTCCTATGAAAGGTCATATTGTTCAGTTCTTGTGGGAGCAGTCACAACTCCTACAAAATATTCACTGACTCACTTCACTGCCCACCTCTCTCTTTTTTTACACTCCATCTTGCTTTCTCCCTCCAAATCCTCTCCTATGTGATCTGATACACATGTCTACATGTGACTGCCAGGCTCCCAAGGGTAATGGAGTGGGGTCCAGGGTCTGCCAGCCCTGAATCCAATATTTAAACTCATTTGTAGGCAATGTCACCACCCCTACATGTGCAGCAGTGCAGAGCAGCAGGAAAACCCCAGAACCAGTGCTACTTACTTCAGCTTTAGTTTAGAGGAACATACTCTACAACAGACACACACATAGTACGGGCACACAATGCATGCTAAAATGGACAATTGAATTTATACTTCGGGTTAAATGTGACTTAATTTATTTTTGATAGTTAATTTGATAGCAGGCTATAAATGCTGTAAATATTTTAGACAATATTTAGCCCAGACTGTTTTCTTAAATTGTAGAAAAAGGATGTAAAAATATGTTATTGTGATGCATTTATTTAAGATTAGCTGGTCTTGGACAGACATATTTAGTTGTTTCAAGTTACACTGTAAAAATGTTTATTTGTAAAGTTGTAAATAAAACAAAGAATATTGTTTCAATATTCTGCTTCAAATTTTTGTAAATTCTGAAATGTACTGCTTTTTTTCAGTGAAGTTGCATTAATTTAAGACAATACTCTACAGGTAAAACAATTGTTTTTTTGTTTTTTTTGTAAATTTTGGTCTATTTTGCTTTT
>NW_015659020.1:541934-555175 GCF_001515625.1 Sinocyclocheilus rhinocerous
TATATATATATATATATACACACACTTTAAAATCGATCATGGACAATGCATTAAAATGGAACAACAACAACAATTATATATGTATTTTTAATTTTAGCTGTCATAGTTTGTACATTTGTATATTTGTCTGATAATACTGAATGCCTTTCTCCCTGCTTTGTTAAAACTTCTATGGTCTGCTAAAATCCATGATCCTGTGTTCGTGTATTGTAGATGTGCATATTTGTGTGCGTGTGTGTGTGTGTGTCTGCTTTTGTAAATACGTGTGTGTGTGATTCCTGGGTCTCAGGAGGGCTGATTTGCGCTCTGTCTGCTTCCTGGTGGTGTCTGGGACTTCAGGTTATAGAGGCTCCAGGATCAGGTTCCCTCTGTAGCCATTGTCACTTGCATGGATTGGGCTAATTCATCTTGCTAATGGCAGGCGGCTAACTTGAGCGCTATTATTGTTTTTTACCGTTTTCCCCCCTCATACCACTGTTCAACATAAGCCTGTTCCCTCATGTTTTATCACTGATATGATGCATTAAGCACCGTTTATCCTAAAAACAACAATTTTAAGCAACCCTCAGCAATATTAGCAGTAATTTTTAACTGTCATTGAAAGCTGTTTGTGTGTGTAACCTCCAAAAATGCTCAAATCATACTTAAAATGATTTTTTCCCTAGACACTTTTACATGAAATGATGAAAATTAAAAATTCATGAATTACAGCTTTGGCAGGATGTTAGCTTGATTTTGACTTGCAGATAGTTACAAATAGTCTTAAAAGTCTTATTAGAAGTCTTAAAGTTATTTAAGGGAGAAGAGCACCATTTGCTACATTTTGAAATGTTAAAGTTCAGAACAAACTTTCTCATGAGATTATCTATGAATATTTTGGCTACTGAAGCTTGCCTGTGTGGATAAATATAATCTGTAAAATAGTATTTTAAATATTTTCAGTAGAAATAAATAAATAAAACAGTAGCTGTACGTGAATTAAACACACAAAAAGATAAAAAACAGCTAAATCCTGAGCTTTTAAATTGTGCTGCCTGGAGACTCTATTTGAACTAGAATGTTAGTTTAAATGCAATCAATAACAAAAAAATATATATATAAGCTTACCCCTAAGAAGAAGGAGCAGGAGCAGAAGAAGAAGAAGAAGAAGAAGAATGCATATATCACATGTTTCTCCTAAACAGTAACGAGAATAAATGGAGAGCAAATGGAGACTTTTGCTTATTCCTCTTGCTTCTCATCCAGAGATATTTCTCTTGACAAAAAGGAAAAGTGTAATCTCAGTTACACTTTATTTCATTAGTTCACTTTAGACATTCTACTCACTATAAGTAACTTTGCAACTACATGTCAGCTAACTCTTATTAGAGTATTAGTAGACTGTTAGGCTAGAGTTAGTAGAACAGAGATTCATTAAAATGAATAGTTAATTGAAGAGGAATCCATAGGTGAGCAAGTAATGTCAAGCTAAATTTCTCAGAATCTGTTCTGATGAAGAAACAAACCCATCTACATCTTGGATGGCCAGAAGGTGAGGACATTTTCAGCAAATTTTCATTTTTGGGTGATCTATTCCTTTAAATATGAAAGTCCAACCTCTTAGCAGTAAAATTCACTTTTGGGTAGTATTGTCTGTACTGTACGTTTAACAAAACAAAGCCATAAATGTAGTCTATAAGTGAGTTTAACAGTTAAATGCTCCAGATTTAAGCTTGTGGGTACTTTTTTTTAAAGCAGGGGCCTATTCCCAGAGGAGAACCTCACTGAGTGACCTCTTACTTGAGTCCATCACTGCGGAAGGTCGTCGCCGCACAAATGAAGAACATGAGAAGTGGTCCGGGGTCTAATCAAGTCCTCTGGCTGCACTCGCTGGGAGCAATTAAGCCTCCTCCGCTGCTCCGATTCCACCTAAGTAACCAGATATGCTCCATCGACATTATGAATCAAAAGGGTTTTATGAGATGGATAAAAGAGCCAGTCTCTGCCCTTATAGACCTTTTAAAGTCTTTCGATCACACATGCTTTGTCTAAAATGAGGGTTTGAGAGTGATTTGGCAGGGTGGATGATCATTGGCCAAGCCGGAAAAAAAGCTTGAATGAGAATGATACTTTGTAAGCATGACACAAGTATACGGTATGGTAATGATGCTATAGGGAATGACAGGACTGTGCAGATAAAATCTGAAAGGGATTGCAGAGATTGACTGGTACCGCTTGCACATACCACTCGCCAGACTCTGTTTCTCTCAGTCTCAGGTTCACCACAGAAATTCATTACTATCATGGAGCGTCTGACACAAATGAAGTCCTGGCACTTGCAGCCTACCTTCTCAAACCACAATACTTTATCATCAGCCATCTTAGATTTGTTTCTCTGTCAGGGAGCCGGAGTGGAGAGGAGAAAAGAGGGGTCAGCTTCACCTTTTGTTATCATGCGAGAGGGTGAATTCTCAAAACTATGAAGTGCATGCATGCATAAGGAAAAAAAGAAAGAAAGAAAGAAAGAAATTAGTGAGTGAGTGTTTTCTTTTCTTGTTTTATAGTAAACAAACTTAAAATAAGAAATTAAAGATTTTTTTTTAAAGATAATTTCAATGATACCTGTATTAAAAAATAAATACATCTGGCTTTGTTTTTACATTTTACACAGAGATTTCAGTCTTTTTAGAAGCAGCATAAATGCCATTCAACAATTTACTGTAAATATATATTAAACATCAATTCTAAACTAACAAGATATGTGATAATATAATTTATGTACTTTTTTTTTTTTTATAAAATACTGAAAAAAAACCCACACAGTAAACTATTTTACTATACTGATTTACTATAAATAACAACCTCATTAGGGTTATTCTTTAGGGAAGTTTTTGTGTCACTAAAAAGTTTCGGCTTATATGACTCATTTATTCAGTTGCGATGAACTGGTTGTGCAGAATGTTTTGATTTACTACAAAGAACCAACTCGTAAGTGTCATTCGTTGTGTAATTGGACTAGACTGGTCGCGCTGACCGTTTTATGCGACAGATTTGGAAAATTTGCGATGCTAATAAATGATCAGTTAATGCGGAAACTATTTATGAATTCAAAATATCATACTAGCATACAGTACTACTATTAATATTTCTGGCACATCTTTATATGGCAGAGTAAGGGTATATACTTTTACGAATTCATCCTCTTTTATACTATCCGTATGCAAGAGCGTGTTATCGCAAGTAAACATTATTAAGTTTTGGTATTGTTTGAATTTGTTCTCACTTTCCAACCCTTCTCAGGATTGTGTACTGTAAACAAGACAACATACTGATTAAGAAAATGATTTTTGCATTGCAGTCACTCAACTCACATCTACAGGTGTTGAAAATGTACTGTAAGACTCCATTGTCAGAAATAAGAGCAGATCTCCATACAGAACGCATCTGATTTCCCCTCACGAAGATGCTCTACATGTATCTTTAAATGCATCTGCTTTTCAAATAAGAACGTTCCTGTACTGCGTGTGGTCCCCGTAGCAGACACCAAAGGACAAATCAGGGACATCCATCATGAAAGGCGAAATTAGATATAGAGGAAACTCTACATTCACGACGCAGCAGCATGATGAATTCCCAAATAAACATGACACAATTAATCCTCAATCAACAGCACATTAATGTACTAGTCAATTACTAATCAAAGTCCACGTGCATAGAAAGTATCTTCATTCATTCCAACACTGGTAGGAGCTCCTTTCCTCTCCCTCTCTCACAGACGTGCGCACACATCCCATCCCCCTCTTCAGTGGAGCGACAGATCACCTCAGAGTGCTGGACTGAGGAGAGGAGAAATTTGAACGACATAGTGGGTCATACTAGCAGCCCCTCATTAAGGATAGAAGGCGTCGGCTGCATGAGGTTAATGGCCTCATGTCCCCAGGCTGACTGAGAGAGAGAATAAGAGAGGGAGAGCGAACGCTTTTACCTGAATCCACATTACCCAGTGTGAATACTTCAAATAGGCACACACGAGTCAGTTAATCTAATATATATTGTTCAAATCTTAAACATAAGATGTCATTGGAACATTAAAGAACATGCAAATTAAAAGGTGAGTTTAGTGGCTCACAGATTCTTGAGACATGGCACAAAAATGTGAAAAATGTTTATGCATTATTGTTGAATTAACCAGTTCAATATGCGGAGATATGCATCTATGTTTGGGTTCAATCTCCTGCTTCCTCCTGTTTCTCACAAAACATGTTTTTCCTTGTCTGTCACTTAGTACGAGTCACTGTCGGATACTAAAATATTGTTTTTAATATTTATTAGAAATATTAACAAAGCATTTACTTTACTAAATGAATACACTGAGAATACAGGACGGTTTTCAAACTCATTTTCAGTTCTATCGAATAAATTGTCACCACAGTCAGACAATCTGATTTTTAACAACCATATTTTGTGACAGTAGCCATGTTGTTTTTCATATGTTGCTATGAGGACGTTCTTAAAATCAGGGAAATTATCTAAAATTACTAAAAACCTTAGACTGGTGTTGGTATATCATGGTTGTTTCATGGCAGTGGCCCTCCAGGACCGGATTTGAGGAATCCTGATATACACTTACTATACTAATATAGGCCTACTTATCTTTTAACATATTTAAAATGTAAAAATATCTCATCTGGTAAAACTCTGCACTCATCATCACAGATGTTTTTTGTCCAAAAAAAAAAAAAAGCACTCTCTGTTAACAAAGGCTGTTAGCAACTCATCATTCATTGCGTGCCATAAACTAAAGACTTGTGTGCACTCTCAGAAAAAAAGGTACAAAGCTGTCACCTTTTCAAAAGGTACAGTTTTGTACCTTTTAGGTACTAATATGTACACTTTAGGTACACATATGTACCTTTAAGATCCCAATATGGACCTTTTAGGTACAAAGGTACACCTTTTGAAAAAGTTTCGCCCCAGTGACAGCTTTTGTACCTTTTTTCTTGAGAGAGTGGTTGAAAAGGGCCATTCAAAACACAATATTCAACTTACTGATTCAATAGAAAACATGCAAACAAAAAAAAGTTATTGTCTCATCTGGTAAAACTGTTCAAAACTATTGATGATACATCCTGCACTCATCAGCGTATAGATGTTTCTGTCCAATAAAATGCTCTTCCTGCCAGCAAAAGCTGTTAGCAACTATGCTTCACTGCCGTGACATAAAGGCTTCTGTGCACTCTCAGAAAAAAAGGTACAATGCTGTCTTTTAGGTACTAATGTGTACACTTTAAGTACACATATGTAACTTTAAGGTACAAATACGGACCTTTTAGGAACAAAGGTGCACTTTTTGAAAAGATACTGCCCCAGTGACAGCTTTTGTACCTTTTTTCCATTCAAAGGGCCATTCAGAGCACAATATTCAACTTCCTGATTCAGTAGAAGGCATGCCAAAATACTTCTGTTTGTAAACCCATTTCAAAGTCTTACATCTCAGTATTTCTACTTAAAAGATACCAACAAGAATTATAATAATAATCAGAACACATTTTAGTTATATGCCAGAATAAATGTTCCATATTTATTGCTTAGAATCTGCAGATCTTACATTTAGAAAATGATTAAACTGATTGTAAACTGTAGCCTTTTCCCCCTTGCACAACTATGTGTCGATAATAATGAGATGTGCACTTCATCAATAATACCTCTGAGTAAATAACATGGATTTTTATATTTACATGTAAATATCGCTATCACCTTGACATGTCATGTGAAATGAATTACCATGTAGATTAAGGATTACAAATTAGTCTCATGAATAGTTGATTGCATGGAGGATATGAGGAAGGCTGAGAGTCTTTCATTAACCCAACGCTAACGAAGAGTGAATCTGCTCACCCTAACGAGAAAATGTCTATCACCCTTGCTCTCCATCCCTACAGTGTTACAGGAGATGATGAGGTTATATTTAGCTCAGGTGAATGGAGAATATCTGTTGTTATTTACAGGTTTGAATGTTAAAGCCAATGGCAAATATGATATTTCCATCTCTGCTTTCCCAGCATCTACATGTCCAGATGCTAATGCAAGTAAACAACCAGAAATAAGTACTTACACTCGATCTCTCGCATTTTTTCTTTTCCTTATGTCTGGTTTGGGCACATAATTACTTGTGCAATGTGCAGCATTTGCATCAAACACACATTAGCATGTGCTGGTAAGATTCAAGCGTATAGAATCAAACGCAACCTTAACTGCTTTTTGTAATTGTACTATATTGGAACTATAAGTGCAACATATGGCAAAGAACTAGATTTCATTATCTTAACCAGCACTTTCACGAGCATAGAAACACCTGTTTGTGTATATACAAGCATCTTTGTGATTTCAATGCATCTGGTCTAAATGCCATTAAACATCATTTGTTTTAATGTGATATACATATTTTTAATTCACATAAAGTGTGTACAGAGAAGCTTGACTTGTCAAACAGCATACATCTTAATTTAGCCTCTCTTTTAGTGGTTCCAAAGTCTTTTTAGCCATTAAATGCGATTCCTTTGTGTTCATTAAAGGGTAAAATCCTGAACAATAGCCGAATCCATTTTCAATTGCTATGTTGAGGGCTCAAAAGTGCTTCTCATCTTCACAAGTCAGGATGATTGCAAATAAATATAGGTTGTGGCTCCTTACTGCATGAGAGTAGTTTGAAGTGCTTTCATTTTTACAGTAAATGCACTTCCATCTTTGTTCCATTTAAAGAATAAACAGATTATGCGTTGCATAACAATTAGCCAATGAACTCAATGAGAGTCGGTTTTAGCAGGTAATGTGCTTTCAATTTCATGTAATCTCCATACGCACACCATCTCCTGAGAGAACCATCAATGGCGCTGCCAGTCATTACACGTGATTTTGTTGTCATATCATATATGAGAGGCTGAAGGCTCGCTTGGAAGAGAAAATAAATGAGTGAAAATGTGAGGAAGGACAAGAATGGAATTACAAAGATGGAGGCAAACAAAGATGGCGGTGCTACTAGAGGATTGCTGGATGATTATCACGTAAAAAACTGTCAGTCACGATCTCATATGAAGGAGCGTATCCTTATGAGAGGATCTGGATACTTTCTCAAGAATCTGCTCTAGGATCAAATTTTGAGTCTTGAATGAGGCAGGAGTGAGAATAAGTGCTCAGAACGAACTCATGTGCATTTTGCTGGCCTACTAAGAGGCCATATTTCTTTTTGGTGCTACTAGAGGATTGCTGGATGATTATCACGTGAAAACTGTCAGTCACGATCTCATATGAAGGAGCGTATCCTTATGAGAGGATCTGGATACTTTCTCAAGAATCTGCTCTAGGATCAAATTTTGAGTCTTGAATGAGGCAGGAGTGAGAATAAGTGCTCAGAACGAACTCATGTGCATTTTGCTGGCCTACTAAGAGGCCATATTTCTTTTAAAGGTGAAGAGAGGGAGGAGGAGCAGGGTAGCAGAAAAAGGAGCGGCTCACGTCAACAGCACAGCCTGAGACTCGAGGCTGTTCATCACTTCCTGCAGAGTGAATGCAAGGCAGGAAAAAAAGCATGAAGATGGCAAGGCAAGGCACATACGAAAAAAAGAAAGTGAAGAAATTCTTCACAGCTGGACATCACATAGTTTTACCTCTCACAGCAGCCACGACTTGACAGATGATGGTTTTAGTAAAAACACTTTGCTTGATTAGACTTACAGGTTGCTGTAACCTTGATTTTGTTTATGTATGACTTTGTACAACACCTGCATTAAAAAAGAGAGAGAGAGAAAAACACATTTACAGGATTAGTTTGCCCAAAAATGAAGATTCTGTCATTATTTACTCCCTGCTTTAATACTATCATTATTTACCCTCATGGTGTTGCAAACTTTTTATTTATTTATTTATTTTTTTGCTGACGAACGCAAACAAGAATTTTTAAAGAATCTTCTCGTACATATTTTACACTATTTCTTATGCTCACCAAGGCTGCACTTCCACTTAATATAAAAAATACAGTAATATTGTAAAATATAATTAAAATTTAAAGTAACTGTTTTCCAGTTGAATATATTATTTTAGCAGCCATTGCTCTAGTCTTCAGTGTCACACGATTCTTCAGAAATAATTTTATATGCTGATATGATAGTCAAGAAAAATTATGTAATTATCTTATGATTATCAATGTTAAAAACAGTTGTGCAGCTTAATATTTTTGTGGAACCGTTACATATTTTTTCAAGATTTTTTGATGAATAGAATATTAAAAAATGTATAGCATTTAGAGCATTTATAGCATTTAAAGCATATAGCAAAAAAATCATTTATTCAAAAATGTAAAAAAAAAAAAATGTTAAAGTAAAAGACTCTACAATCACATTCGATCAATTTAATGAATCCTTGCTGAATTAAATTATTAATTAGTTTCTAAAAAACAAAGTCAGTCCTACTTACGCTAATGTATGAAAATAATATTTTTCACATTAAAAAACATTCCACAGTAACTTTATACAGAACAGGATGGTGTCTTATAAACCTGTGAACAAGCCAAAGTCTGTGACAAGAAAACACTCCTAATGATTTAAATCAATAAATAAGTATGTAAATAAGTAAATAAATGATCTGATTGGCTGTTATAAATAATTTGTGGGTGATAGGACTAATAGTAGATACACTAAAGTTGTAGACACTGAATGCATCTCTAAACATTTAATAATACCAAATGCAAGTTTGATGTCAATAAACCTGATTGGTTCTCAAGTGTCTCGTAACCATACGAGCACCATATTAGCAGAATATGAGCAAATAATGGCTTCCTTACATATAGTGAACTATCCCTTTAAGGTCAAAGACTAAAATGATGACAGCTCATCTGCAGTTAATTATAAAATACAAGTGTAACCTATTAAGATAACCAGAAGCGAGATTATCTTTGATTAGCTCTGCGCAACTGTGTGGTTCCAAACGCTCATTCAAGCCGGAGTGTCACAACAACGCAAGGCTTCAGAATGGAAGAAATAAAAAAAAAACCCTGTCTCCTCGCTAAAGTGCCATCCCCACTCACGTCTGTCATAAGCCTAGCTGTAAACACTTTTGCACTGCATGTTTCATCACCAGTAAATACACCACTAAGTCACAGACTGAGGAGAGAGATAGAGAGAGACACACAGTGAAACACGAATGTGTTGACTTGTCATGAGCATCATTGTCTGTCTGTTGACTGGGTGCTGTGCCACTGGCTGCCATCTTAGTTTCAGTACCCATGAACTACAGACCTCAGGAAACTCGTTGTTGTCGCAACGATGAGCCACTCAACTGAGTCACGTCGCGGATTTGACTTCGTATGCACGTGTGCGTGTGAGTAGAGTTTGTTCCAGAGGAAATCAGTATTATTATATGCCCACAGAATTCAAAAGCCAGTCTTTATCCTCAAGGTTCTGAAGAATGAAATTTGACTTTACAGACTTGGAGGCTTCCAGAGATACAATTAAAGATGACACTGTAATTACAGCACGAGAGAGGAAGTACACTGAGGTGGTGGGAGGATGAATGAAAGAGCGAGAGCTCGAGAGCGACAGAAAGCTCGGAGAGAGGTAGAGGCGGCAGAAACGAAGTGAAATGTAAATCAAAGCGGGCGATAGTTTGATAAAGTAATCGGCGCTCCAGGAACAAGCAGCAGACCCTGGTGTCAGCTCTTACCGATTCAACCGAGCTCCCACGGACACCGCCAGCATCAGATTTACAAATTGAAAATCATTAATAATTCTAACCAGGACGTGATAAATCTGAAATCACTCTCGATGAACCTGGACACACTTCCATAAATCAAAAAGATTACTTGGGAATTTTTAAAAATCTGACGTCAAAGTGTCAGGCTTACTAATGGTTTTTGTAGATCTCTCACAGTGATACGCTATTAATCTGTGATACATTTGAAATATGTCAGCGGGCCGATATGTGATCTCTCTAATATCAGCCGGTGGGCTGTTTTACGTTCAAAACACGACGAGAGAGAAGGGCCGAGGTTGTGGGGGGAGCAGAAAGAGAGAAATGGAGGTGAAAGTGTGTGTTGCGCAGACTAATAAATGCTGTTTGGGAGCAGAATCTGAAGTATAAGAAGAAAAAAAAGTACAGGCCACATCTGCTCGAGAAGTCATACAGATGCAACAGTGTCCACTTATCATGTTTGCAGCCGGTCTACAAATAGACCTGAATGGGTCCCAGCAGGCACACAACATCATAAGATGCTGATGTTTGGTTAAATTTCGGTTGCAACATCGGGTGACTAAAATTCAATGTCAATTCAACGTCTAATGTCGATGTTAATTTGATGTCCAATACTGACGTCAGCTGACGTTGATATTTGTTGTTTTTAGGTTGTGTAACCAAAATCCAACGTTAAGTCAACGTCAAATTGGCGTCAAATACTGGTGTCAACGCGATTTTCATTCTCAACCAAAACACAACATCTGTCCGACGTCATGTCCAACATCAACCTGACGTTATATTGATGTCCTGTGCCTGCTGGGGGTCAAACTGGATTAGAAACGTAAACAATGTGAACATCACCACTTTCAATCATGTCTGAATTGAAATTAATTTGAAATGATTTGAAGTGGTGATCTATGAATGAGATGGTTTTCAGTGACCTCTTAGTTGGTTAAATTAAAAGTACATCTTTGTATATGCGTACTACACTGTAAAAAGTCTCTGTAATTTTTCAGAAAAAAGTAAAAATGCTACAGTAAAATCTTTACTGCTTAAACACTGAATTCTATGTAATTGTAATGTAAAATACTGTCAAATGTATGATTTTGTGAGTAAAAACTATGAATTACCAAATAATTTGTAAAAAAAAAAAAAATCCAAATTGCACAACAAAAGTCTCTAAATATTTAAATTATAATATTGAAAGAGTTAAAAAGGTTGCAGAACATATTCTTGCTACTTTATTAGTGTAGTTATTATTTTTAAGCATATTTAATTATTAAATGTTTAATAAATTATATATTTACCCATAATTCTTAAAATCAGTGTGAAATGATAGCTGATTAACAATGGTGTAGAAGCACCTAACACTGATCATAAGCCTAAAACAGATATTGATCCAGGAACATGTTGTACTTGGTGAAATCACGTTCACCCTTTCTTTCTGGATTCTGTGTTTAATGATTTAATACAGATTTATCATGAAAAATAGTGTCTAATGAAATGAAATGAACAAAACTTTAACAGTTCGATCATTCTTTTAAAATGAAATTAATTTACAACAAAACATTGCATTTTTATTATTAAGGAAGATGCTGCACAACAGAGCTGTATAAATTAATGAAAAGTTATATCTTGGTTGGATGATATTCCTTAAAAAATATTTATTATTATGAATACTTTGAAAATTATATGTTTATTAGGCTATACAATAGTATTTCTGTCAGAATTTCTATAAGTCAAACCAGACTTTTATTTTGACGGGTTATCGAAGGTCTTTCAGTTTTACTTTCAGTTTCCATGTGTATTTGATGGTATTTTTTTTTTCTCTCTCAAACGAAACTGTAAAGCTAGTGAAGTGGTTCTCAGAGCAGCTCTGGAGATTTAAATTCATGTGTTCATGTCCTCATGTTTTGAGATAAAGACACTGAAAACACCCCAAGCGTCACGTGAGTTTGAGTTTGTGTATCAGACGCTACATTCATTCACACAGAGACACGCGGAACATGCAGCCATATTAGCGACACGCACTGACTGCGGTCGCCTTTATTTCTGCTGTATGATAGACTGTTAGATTAATCCATATCAAGTAAAAATGTCCAGAGCTTATCATCGTTATCAACATAAATTTTAACGCGATCTTGATATGATTTCGTTTTTATCGCTCAGCTAGTAGGCCTATACACATACAAAAATAAAGTATTAGCTTTAAAAATAAAAATAATCTAGATAAGCTGTTTCATAAGAATGTAACATTGGAAACTGTAAACATCAAATGGAAAAGGAACAATGAATTTACATTAGACAAAAAAAAAAAAAACTAATTTCAGAAGTCCACCACACACCACTGCTATGCAAGGGAAAGTTAAAAAAAATGTTTAATTTGAGCTATTTTTTACACATCACTGCTCTGGGTTATCTGAGATAATACCCAGTTTAGCTGAGGCCCCGCAGCCTGCTGGGCTGAGCACAGTCTTTTGCTTGTTTGAGCCGGATGCTAAGCCTGAGAGCGTCCATTGTGCTCTCTGTGATATCTACTCCGGCAAGAACAGGGCACCCATGCAATCTGAATGTTATTTGCTCCCAAAACCTCCTCTTTCTTCCTTAACCATGGCTGAAAGAATCAATTAATCTACTACCTCTTCCTCTCTCTAGTGTCTTTTTTCCTCACGTCTCATCCTCCTTAAGAAAAAAAAAATCTGTTTGTAGAACTGAATGAAGGAAAATTTGCATGGCCTTTTTTTTAAAGAATCAATTAGAGATCAACCAATGTGATTTTTAATTCAAAATATATATTTTTTCATTAATACCATCACATTAAAAAACGAGTTGTTTTGCACTGATTATATATATATAGACAGACAGACGGATAGATAGATAGATAGATAGATAGATCAAACCAGCTATCGTCTATCTCTGACAACCATAATGATCAATTTAAGTCAAAAAACAAATAAATGTGAAACTGAACATGACAACAAAATCAACAGCAACAATGTAAAAAAGAAAAGAAAAACACTGAGAAAAGTCGAAGAAAGCGATCATACTAAGCATTCAGGCCTCAGAGCATGCTGGGAATGGGGAAAAAGAAACTAAACAACATTTTATACATATATAAGAATATATATATAGAAGAGCTGTACTGGGGAATATATATATATTTTTTGCCGACTTTTATGCCGACCATTTACATCCAAATGTTATTTAATTTTCACAGAACACAACCTTTAAATAGATTTTAGAATATAAACTGTTTATCGTCTATTCAGTAAGACTAAATAAAAAGTGTGCTCCTCATTGTGCATTAACTTGCATCAAGCCCAACAAATGTCTGTAAATGTCTGGTAATTCACTCCTTGATTTGCTTAATAAAAGCCTCCTTTGAGATCGTTTTGACAGACATGTTTATTGTGCATTTTAAACGTGTTTATTGCTAAGTTTAGTGTGGCAAAATAGAAGCGCAGCTGTAATTCGTGGGCAATGTATGTGGTTACCATGACAACCTCAGGCACTTGCCACTGCTCTATGTGAATATG
>NW_015659020.1:555332-579702 GCF_001515625.1 Sinocyclocheilus rhinocerous
GTGTATATATATATATATATATATATATTCCCCAGTACAGGTCTTCTTGAGCAACAACTCACCTGCTATGTTTGGTTCAACTAGAAAATCTAAGTATATAGCAACAGAAAAATGCATTACTTGTGAAAGTTTTAAGTCCAAAAAAAAAAACAATACAATAATCCAGTAAATCTTTCCTTGGCTTTTTTTTTTTTTGAGGACCTGTCTGCTGTTTGTGATGGTAACACCATTGGATCTTCTGAGGGGAGAGGCCTACATGCATCCTGACTCTTCTCAGTCAGTTGTCGCTATTAATTGGCTTTTCCTGTCATTACCTTCAAAAGACAGGCAAAATCCGCCACAATAATCTAAGACATATCCCCTCCCCTGCCCAAAACACGCTGAGAGTAATTAGCAGAAGGTTTAATTGGCTCAAAAATAAAAATCTCTCGCTGAAACTGTACGTCGTTCATGACAGAGACGCTCGCGCAGTCCCCAGACGATCACGTTAAAAGTGAAGTATTTGTTTGATTGCCTCTCAGCGGAGTATACAAGGCCTCGCCAACAACGCAGGTGCACTTTTCATGTGAAAATCTTTTTCTCACGATTCAGAAGCACAAACTTCTTACTTCTCCTCTTTTTGTGTATTTGAGACGAAGATCGAGAAAGAAAAGGGGTGGAGTTTCTGAAGGCGACGGAAACAAAACTCAGTCTTTGACAGTGACATCAAAGGAGATGGCTTCTTTTGTGTTGGGAGAAGAGGTGCGTTTGAAGTGCTCTCCTGGAAATACTGGAGTGCGGGAACGAGTTCATTGTTACCCGGCTCTGCCGATGATTATCTTCCATAGGCACAGAGCAGTGAAGGGGCCTGTCAGACAGTCAGACAAGTAATGATCTATACACCCGATGCCGAGGTTTCAACTCACAGCAAGACACAGACACGTTCAACATGCTGCTCATTCACAGATTCCCGATAGTAATAGGATTGGAGATACCTTATCATTATCCGCCCTGGTTTTTTCGACCAATACTTGTTAAGAGATGAGGTATAATTTTGACAACCTGTGCATTTCATTTGCACATCATGTTATTAGTTTATACAAATGTGTATTCATTCGCACCCTAGCTTTCCTAAATATCCCAAACAGTGTGGCCCAAAAGTGTTGAGACAGCTTGTCAGAATGCTTCTTTTGTGTATTTTTGGAATTTAATAGATTATTTAGAATACATTTAAACAAAAACTAATTTTTAAATATTTGTCAATTTTACATCGTAATGTTTCTAACATTTAGTTTGTTATCAGAATCTTTGAAAAAGTATCTCATGCCCAGCAGGGCTGCATTTATTTGTTCAAAAGTACTGTATTGTGAAATATTTTAAAATATGTTAAAATGTAATTTATTCCTGTCATGGCTAAATTTTTTTAGCAGCCATTACTCCAGTCTTCATTGTCACATGATCCTTCGGAAATCATTTAATTATGCTTATTTGCTATATATAATCTGATATCTTATATATAATAAGATGAATCCAGGCCTTTTCACCCAAATTTAATAGGTATCTTTCACACTCAGGAGACACAAATAGAGGAGAGAGTATTATGAGTGTACTTATAGCTTCTGATGGTGGTCTAGTGGTTAGGATTCAGCGCTCTCACCGTCTTGGCCCAGGTTCGATTCCCGGTCAGGGAACGTTCTTTGGGGCAGTCGTGGCCTAATGGATAGAGAGTTGGACTTGTAACCCCAAGGTCGCAGGTTCGAGTCTCAGGTCCGGCAGGGATTGCAGGTGGGGGGAGGGAATAACCCTCTCTCCACCTTCAATACCACGACTGAGGTGAGACCCTTGAGCAAGGCACCAAACCCCCAACTGCTCCCCAGGCGCCGCAGCATTGGCTGCCTACTGCTCCGGGTGCGTGTTCACAGTGTGTGTGTGCGTGTTTGTTCACTACTCACTGCTGTGTGTGTGCACTTGGATGGGTTAAATGCAGAGCACAAATGCCACACATCACGTCCTTTCCTTCCTTCCTTTTGAATTTTGTAGGGCTTTTGGAAAAGAAAGCCTCTGTTGCCTCTGCTATTATTTTACATGGGCAGGCAGTCTATAGCGCTGCCTGTAAAATCTTTGCGAGAGGGTCATTAAGGATATTTCATTATCTCCATATTGCCAAGGTCAGGTTGTCCATATATCCAGTTTACAGCTGCTGTGGGAATATGCTGCAAGTGTAGTATAATAGACCAGAAAATGTCCACACCGGGAGTGATGGGAAATCAATATCGGGGCCCAGCTCATCAATATAAACCCCATTTTCACAAGCAGGAAGAAGGCATTCAAGAAAAAAAGCAAGGAAAAATAAATTAAATCAAAGAGAAGAAAATATAATAAAATAACGGACCAGTGTTCATAATGTGCTTTTTCGTTGTTGTGTTGTGTTCTGGAAGCGAGTCATCAGATGAGGGGAGTTGGGAAACCAGGTTTGGGTTGATTTAGCAGTAATCCACCTGCGCTGGATGGAGTCGGTTGTAAATGTTATGCTACACGTGTGTAAGTGTGTTACAGTAAACACGAACATGGGTCGTGACAATGACTTTTGTTACATCCAACTCTGCCTCCGGACTGATTCATACATCAGCACTGTGACATCTGATGTGCAATCGATTCATTCTGAAAACACACTGTACAAAGCCACTGAAAACTAAAAACCATATCATAACACAAAGGAAGTGATTCATTTCAACTCATCCCTCAACACTTGCTTTTACACTAACATATTTACAATGGATGATATAGATAAAAACAAAAATCATGTAAGTGCTTTAACAAAATACAATCTGCATTTTTCTGCTTTTAAAACTTCCCAAAATGTCATTCCACAAAGATTTGTAGAGACAGTTTTGTTTGTTAAAAGCAAGCCAAAATGATCATCTGTAGTAACTGACAGTAGGCCACAGATAAGCAGCATTGTATGCATCAGATCAAGATGCATTTAATTCTTTGCATGCATGCATTTATAAAAATATGTATTTGTATATCTGATTTTTACATATATTTACATTTTCTTAGACTGCATCCCTATCCTAAACCTAAACACTTCCCAACAATGTAAAATTTGTAACAGGCAGATAAATGTAGAGTCACAGGTATTTATTACAAAAACTGACCAAAAACAGTCTGAAAGTACTAGTGTTAGATTTCTAGTCTTCTGAAGCAATGCAATCTTTATATGAGGAACAGAGTGAAATTTGCGGTTTTAAATTGCTGAAAATAATCCTGCTCCACTAACGCAGTCGGATCTCATTCAAACCAGAAATCCAAACTTTAACATGACGCAGCCACAGTAGAGCCAATGACATTTCACAATCAAAGCTGATGTAATGCATTTTTTTGTTGTCAATTTTTGTGTTTGAGTGTTAAAGCGGATAAAGATGGTGATTGCTTTTGGGTTTCATTTGGACTCGAAGACTTATTTGAATATTTTTCATTTTTGAATACATTTTGCCAATCTGTCTGTTATATCCTGTATTTTATATTGTTTTATATTGACAAATGATTCATTTTAGAAGTAGGGATTGGGTTAGTTGATCAAAATGTTTAAATAGCATGATGTAAAGAAAATCACTGTGACTGTATAAATTGGAATTCATACCTTAAAGGGGCCATATGTTGCGATTTCAATTTTTCCTTTCTCTTTGGAGTGTTACAAGCTCTTGGTGCATAAAGAAGATCTGTAAAGTTGCAGTTTTTTTTTTTTACCTTAAACCGCATAAACACATTTTATTACACCAAATACACAAAATACTGTTCTTTTTAGCAGCATCATATGACCCCTTTAACATATATGTCATAATGACAAAATTATACCCCATTAATTATTTTGATGACAATAAGATTGTCATGCCCTTTATATCTGTGTATTGACGTCAAAGGTTTTTCAGTGAAAGAAATGGGGTTCCTAGTTAGTCAGCATAATGTCACCTAGGGGTACCTAGTGTTTTGATGCCTTGGGAGTGAGAATAGATTGGCTGTTCAGCTATTTTTTCAACATCTCCTCCTAAATTGTAAATTTTAGTCAATAGTCTCTCACACAGGCCTCAATATGATTTGAAACTTGCATATATCTAATATCACTTCCAGTTTGCCGTTCTGGTTTGCCCCCTTTACACAAACACCGGACTGCCAAAACATCCTGTAAGCATAAACTGGAGAGTATTTTTCATCCAAATTTGAAGTGCAGTGTGGTTAAACTGTGCAAGAGAAGTTAAATGAGAAGAGCCTGAGGTTGTGTAGGCAGTCTGCACTAGCCTGCGGCACTGTTTGTTTATGCAGAACTCCGTTTCTCCAAGACAAAATTAAAATGCTACAAAGACGCTCTCGATAACGATGCCAAACAATTGGAGGATTTGATCGGGACACCTGATTCCGACACGTGTCATGGAACGCTTCATGTTGATGAGGGTTAAAGGTCAACTGTATCCATTGACAGTCACAGGATGTGACTGCTTTGACCTCGAATAAACTGCGTGGCGTCAGGTCTGATAAGTCAGAGGAGCTTCGGCCACGTGCTTTCTTGTACAATACACCACGACTTCTCTTTTACAGAGAATAATGCTCAGCCCACCCTCTTTCCACACACATACACCCCCATATACACACTGACACAAGCACATTTTTCCGCTCTCATCTCGTGCGGAATGCTTATTAACATCCTCTGCGGCATGTTAATGGCTTATTGACCAAATATGGTGTAATGAGGAGCCGGGAGTGGGCCCGTGGTGATCTATGGTGGAGGGAAAGTGGCCCGTGCCGCAAAGATGATGACCTAATTTTAATATCACGGCACAAGCTGAGAAAATGACCCCTGCTCTGATGACAGCTATTGTGGGCGAAAGCCTCACAGTTACTGTACGTGTCTCCGCCTGAAGCTGACCCACCCTTAAACCCCATAACAGCAACCTGACCCCATAAACGGCTCACTAGCGCCGTCTCCGCACCATTAAAAAAGTGTGCGAGACAGCAGGCGCAGACAGCAACTTGGCTTTGCCTTTTAAAAGTCACCTTCAAGCACAAAACCTCATCGCCGACTTAATGCATGCGTTCAAAGGAATAAGGCAAAAGCGGATACGGGAAAAGGGTCTCCGTCCCCTTAGATAACCTTGAAGATGTATGGTGTTTTAACATTCCACACCAGCCCCTGGCTCAGGCATCTTTTAAGCGCATATTTGATCATGGCCCGTACATACTGAAACATTAATACGTTTCCTTTCTAAACAGGCGCTGCACTGGGCTTTTTTTTCAGCCTTCCTGAGAAAAGGGGCTACGCAGACTGTCAATGCATGTTACTGTAGGAGGGGGATGAGACCTGGAGAGGTATTAGCATTTCAGAGAAAGGCAGTGGCGTATACAGTATGTGTGTGTGTTTTATAGAGGCACTATCTGTACTCATTTTTTTCAATCATGCATTATTTGAGTTGAATAAAGGAGTCTGGTTTAGCTATTCTGATTCAGGTTTGCTTGGTTACCTTGACATAGAAAATATAGTGTTTTTATAACCTTCCGATTCAAATTTAGAAAGTCGTTGTGCATTACGTCTCGTCTCTGCAACAGTAAACTAACACTGGCAGTGTATTTTAAATGTATACTTTATACATATATTATGCATTCAAATAAAAGTATGTAGTATATGTTTCATGACACCCCAAATGTCTGTACGGACATGCATTCGGGCCTATGACAAATAAGTGTTCAAGATAAAGAAAATAAAAAGTTTTACAAATCTAATTTAAAATGCATATGCTAAGTTATTTGTATTCATGTGGGTTATATATGGTTTTTAAAAACTAAACTTGAATGCCATTTTCAAGGAAAGTTTGAATTCACTCAAAATGTCACGTGGTGTAACATCAAGTGAAGAAAGTGAAGAGCGTAACCATATTTTCATATCTTGAATAAATGTGCGCATATACATCTTAATCATTGTTTATCAAAACAAATGTCATGAATAATTAATACAGCAATGTTTTTTTCAAGTCTCACCACATTACATTTAACAACCTGAAAATTTGTGTCAATGATAAGTAAGAGTGAGATAAAGAGATAACGTTTTACATTATTCATGTGGTTTATATTCATAAATGGTTTTGAAAAACTTTTTTCATTTTCATGAAAAGTTTGACTCTTAAAATGTCATGTGGTGTAACATCAAGTGAAGTAAATAGTAAACATATTTACTTGACACCTTATACTTATGAGTACATTATTAAGCATTATTTTTAAAAAAATGTTTTAATATATTTTGTTCAAGGTAAAAGCTTTCTTTATGCCTCCAAAACAATTACAAATTCACTTGAATTCAGAAATAAAAATATGTTCATCATAGAAGTCAATTTGAGTCATGTATGAACTGCATTTTTAATGTATTTCTGAATAATATAACAGATCTGAGTAACAAAAAAAAAAACCCATCATTGACCTATTCACCACTTCCTGTCTCGATCTACAAGTCCAGTTGAGTGTATTTTGAGTGATGCTTTACAGTTGTCCTTTCCACACAATATCTGTGTTTGTATGTGCATGTGCGTACACGTGTGTTCAGTGCAAGTGTGTGTTCTGCAGTCTCAGCAATAGGACAGGGGCCAGACTGTGGATTTATGTGGCCAACCAGTGGAAATGACCTGTTTCTGTCATTGGGTGTGTGCCCCATCACGAGAGGCCCTAAACTATATTGGCACAGCTCTGACAGACATGTTTGTCACCCAGTCAATTTGGAAGATACCAAGGCAGCAGTATTATTCCTCTGACAAGCTTCTCTGCCTTGCTTTCTTTCTCTCCCTCCATCAAATCTCCCTCTCTTCACTGTCAAAGGTAAGAATATGCAGTGATAGCAGGGCTAGCTGTCAAGTGCTTCATTTAGAGATTGTCATGATAATGTGAAATTGTCCAGAGAGGCCACGGTGATGTAAATGCAGAGATGAGACATCCTTATGTTACCCACCAAGTCGGTTTCATGATTTATAAAGCACATTTGAAAGATTATTTATATCAAAAGCCCACGAAAGTGCAATATTTACCTCACAATATCAATTCAGATTAGTCTTACAACACAAAAGGTCCGTGTACAGTACAAGACAACACGTTCTGCTGTTATTGGAACAGTGACATCTACTGGCACATCTTCAAAACAAATACAACACGAGACAAAATATGGAACAAAGGTAATTTTCATAGAGCGGTTGGACACTTTTTAACACACCCACACACAATTAATTCCACCCACAAGCACAGCTAAATTTGTGGGAATAAAACAAGAGCTGATGGAGTCGGTTTTAAAATAAACTCAAGTTATATAACAACAGGATATGTGCCATTGGATCCCCCCCCCACCCCCAGATTCTATAAAAACAAATAATAATAATAATTTCTCCATGTCCACCTCAGCGGTCCTGTTAAATTATCTTATATTTAGAACATTAAATTGGATAAACGACTCCAAAATCTATTGCACAGATACCAACCTCATCTGTTTCTTTATGTCAAACGATTCCAGTCTGATCTGGTTTAATTACGGTCATCCTGGAAACTTGCAATTAATTTGATTGCGTTTCACATTTAAATATTCATCATAATTAACAACTCAATAAAGACACATTAAGACATGTTAAAAGTCAACTATTTAAATTAAATAATGATGACGTCTATTTTCACCAAATGATGGGCTTTAATGAGTAAATATGGGTGGATGGACGTGATGTGGTTAATCGGAGAGTTTATGGTTTTAGCTTTTATATAGCCTAGGCCTAGTGCTGTAACACGTTTCACACTTTAGACTCGAACGCTTTGATGCGCGATAATTCTCCGTAATCCACTGAAAGACGTGTTATGTGAGCTCATATTAATTGTGAATAAACCGCACAGATATGAGCCACGTCAAATATAAGCAGATAGATGCATTTTTTTCAGTTCCAGTAGTGAGTCTTCAGGGGTCACGTGATTGAACCGAACAGATATCCTTCACAGTATCTTTGGCTTAATCCTCCTCTGTGTGGGTTGATCCACGCAAGCAACCCTTCTAGCCCTGGCAATGAATATTTTATGAAGATGCAAACATCTCGCTCTTCCCGCTGTGTAATCACATACAACGCAATGCTACGAGGGACCATGTTAAAGGGGAAGCGTGCAAACATATCCTCGACGGGGAAGAGATATTTTTGTCTGCCCACTTCCATTCATTAATGAATCAATGTCGGTCCCCGGAGAGCCCCTTTAAAAAAGGAACCATAATGCCTCTTTCCCCACGGATGGGCCGGTGTTATTTTGATCTTGAGAGAAACAAATGCTTTTTGAAAGTGCTGTGTGCATTAAAGGCTTGGAGGGAGGGCCGGGGAGTGGATACAGTAATCAGAGAGATATCACATTAGGAGGAAGCTGTTGACAGAGACACTATGGACATGCTTTATGATAAGAGGGGACAGGGTCAGATCAATGGCTCAAATAGAGAGCTCTCACAATTTAGTGTCTGTACGTTTTGATTTTATTATGTTTACTGCGTGTATAAGTAACGGCAGTGCATTAAGGGTTTCCATTTAATGTATGGCAGGAACCTCCTGCTGTCACTTAAAGTGCTCAAAAAGCCAGACTGGATGTGAAAAGATAAACAGGAAATGGGGGGAAAAATTTAAAGACTAATGATAAACCAACACTCAAGACTGAAGTGTGGAGAACATTCATTTCAGTATTTTATCATTTTAAAAAAATGGTAGATTTTCACTATTTAAGATGGCTATACATATATTTTTGCATGTTTTGCTTCTTGGTTGATGCCAGTTTAAAACCTTCACACTAGTGAGCTATTTAATAATAGAATCTTGTGTTTATTTTGCTTATTTCCCATTACTGTCTGATTAACCTTTATGGTGGGGTCTGAGAGACCTGAGGCTCTTTTAATATCTGAAAAATTACTAAACATTAAAGTATCTAGACTTTTCGTAATCTTATGAAAAGTGATTATAATTTTTTTTTTAAACTTGATAACATGCTTCAGATGTCGTTAATAAAAAATAACTTTACTTGCATTTGGGGTTTCAGAGACCCTGAATATAAAACATTAATAAAGGCAATGAATCTTCACATGCTAAGATTTTCAAATTGTCTAATTGAATAAGTTTTACTCATGTATTTTTCAGAAATTTGTTTTATGGGGTCATACTGACAGAGTAAACATGACTATATTTGATTACAATCACACTTTGGAAAAGTCATACTACATCAGAGGATCATGAAGAAATTTGAAGCAAAGATATGTGGATAGTACTATTATTTTTTCACATAACTCATCAGGACCCCAGTCTCTCAACAGAACACGAGGGCTAAAGCAATGTGAAGAATACAGTAGCCTTTCAATCTTACAGGAAAGATACGATTTTTTAATGAACTAAAAACATACTTGAGCATACAAACAGTAAATAATATAGAATATCCAAACATTTTACTGTGTTAAAGCCTAACAAATTCAAAAGCTGCTCTCTGTGTAACAGAACGAATGGAAAATACTCAAATGTCACAGTGGTGGGGAAAGGGAATAGAGGCTCAAAAAGTGTGTGTGTGTGTGTGTGTGTGTGTGTGTGTAGTTTTGTTTGGAATTGAACTGCATGCATGTTTTTATGTGCGGGTGTCCTCCTGGCCTGTAAGTGTTGTGAGTGTGCGTGATGGGCTGAGATTTGATTAGCATGCCCATGGGTATGAACAGTAGCTGGAGAAAAGCGTCTCTGTGCTCACCATGCCTCAATGCTCCTGTACACACCAAGTGTGACCAGCCCTTCATTTTAAACAGCCCCTAGCTGCCCCCTCCCACCAGCGTGAAGAGACCAAAATATACTACTCACCTCATCACTGGGCTTTTCTTCAAACCACATGGGAATTTAGGATATTGCTTGTGAATTATTACTACATTCTTTATTACTATAGAAGGTATTGTAGTGATTATTCATGATAGGAAATTAATGTTAACCTTAAATGTTACTTAAATCTGTTTTTTGTAGACCAGCTGTCATAATGTCTGAATAATAATATTATATTATATTATATTATATTATATTATATTATATTATATTATATTATATTATATTATATTATATTATATTATATTATATTATATTATATTATATTATATTATATTATATTATATTATATTATATTATATTATATTATATTATATTATATTATATTATATTATATTATATTATATTATATTATATTATATTATATTATATTATATTACATGTTACTTCCTCAATGTAATGCAAAGGAGAAATTCTGAATAATGTGCTAGTTGCTCCTTTTCATGAAAATATAATGAACTAGGATTTTTAAATTATTATTACTTGGCATTATTTTTTTTTCTCTTTGACTTTAAAAGTCTTTAAAAAGTCTTTATAGTCCACGTCTATGATACTTTCCCTTTTAATTTAAACTTGTTCCTTTTAATGGTAATTTCATGGATTAATTAAATATTTTGTATTCCACAGAATAGGCATACAGATTTGGAAAAACATGATGGTAAGTAAATGACGACAGAATTTATTCATTTTTTTATTATTTTGGGTAAAAATAATAAAGCAATAAAATGCGTAAAAAATGTAAAAATAAACTTTAAATTGCCAAATATCGATATTGTTCATGCCAAGTGTCTCAGAGTGAAATTTTTTCATAATGCTCGCTGGAATCATTTAAAGTTAGCATTGTACTCGATACACACATTCATTCCTTCCACTCAAATCACACTGGCAGGTCTTAGCATTGAAAAAGCGCAGTTATTTTCGGACATTTCATCCTTTACACACATGCCTGGCCTCGGGGCCTTCCAACTTAAGTGTTTTTGCTGGCCGTAAACGAGCAAGGTTATTTTCACTTCCTAATGGTCACCCACGACAACCGGCTCATAATGAGCACTTGCCACCGAGGATTGTTATTTTCTTAAGGACCAAATTAAAAAAGAAATCCCAAGCAGCCGCATCATTACAGGAAGCCTAGAGGAACTATTTCCAGGTCATTAGTTGGCTCGCCTGGCCTTCTTGCTTCCACCGGCTAGGGAGAAAGGATGTGATGAATTGTGCATCCGTTCAATTTGCGAAGCCACTGTTGTTAATGAGGACTTTCTTCTTCCTTTCACTTTTTCCCTTGCTCAACCAGGCACCGCGCTCGCCATTGTCTTGAGGTGATATCCTCAAAACACACTCCGGATGTGATTAATCCTAATTGTCTCATTCTCAAAAATAGGAATTCGGCTAATATTCTAAACATGTATAAATGTGTCAATGTGCCAGTTATCAACTGCTTAGCATAATTCTAATAACTCAGACGCATATAGACGGTGAAATCGCTCCACCACCTCTCAAAAGCCATGGAACGCGGCCTTGCTGTTGAAGAGGTTACATGACAAGTTGATTGAATTAACTTCTAATGGGCCCATTTTGTTTCCCTAAATGCTGGGAACGCTGCAGATTGTATCTGTAAGGCTGGAGGCTACAGTGAGATAATCAGGTGTGCTGAATTCCACATGACTTCCTGGAGTTCCCAGCGGTCATGTGGATATCTGATGAGGGCTGACATGTGAAGTATGACATCATGCCAGTGGGTGGCCTATTGGAGGGCTACACCAGTGAGGTCACTGGTCTCCTAATGACCTCCTCAGGGTTCGACTGCAACCTCCTCTCGCACTCCTCTCAGGCCTCAAGTCTCCAGAAATACTCTCCTTTTCTTTCTTATTTACTCCAACACCTTTTTTTTCCTTCCCTGTTCCCGGTTGAGAGAGAGAACTTCCCCCAAAGTCCCTCTCCCCCCATCTCCGGCTGGTTTCAGCTTTAACGCTCTGCTAAGCCTGCTTGCTTGTTGGCCTTAATCAAGGAAGGGCAGAAGGACAGGGCCAGTGAGCTCCTAAACGCCCAGCAGGGTCTTTATTCTCAGACAGCGTGCGTCTCGCCTAACCCTGCCCGCCGGAGCAGAGGCAAAGGAAAATAAACCCACTCACACATCAACACTCACTGTGTGGCCAGCACCTCAAAGCAGGCGAGGATGCGTAAAGCCTGGTTTAAGTCTATATATGGCAATACGCGTCTGTCCGTCTGCCAATCTGTAGTATCCAGCACATTTCTGAATAAATGTTTGTGGGCGACTGCCAAAAGGGCTGTCAAACATCTCTATTCCCAGGCCCTAATCACCAATTCATACATATTTTCATACAATTGATCTTAGCAACATAGCAGGGTATCAACATGTCCTAATATTACCTGTAATTCTCCTCACACAAGGCTATTCGCATTAGCATGCCTAGCATGCGCCTTGTGCCCTTCTGAACACATAGCCAGAGAGCAAGTTTACAAAGCTACGAGCTTATAGAACTGCCACAGGCGGTTTGAGTTCCTCTCAGCCACACATCTCCAGGCCCGCAGCCAGTGCCTGGTCGGGCTGGAGCGAATAGCCATGTTAATGCTTTCTCCCCTGCATGTTCTTCTTTAATATTTAACACAGGTTATTAGACAGAGCGAGCTTGCGACCCCCTGAGCGCCTCCGCGTCGCGCATGAATAACTAATGCACGACTGATTATGTTAATCAGCGATCGCGGGGGCCGAGCGCTGATGACCAGGAGTGCTGCCGTGATACAGGATGAGAGTCTAATAATCCCAGCATCTCCAAACAGAGCCCCTAACCCATTATTACACAAACAGACACACTCAAACACACACACACACACACACACACGCATGCACGCACGCGCACACACACACACACACACACACACACATACACACCCACACACACCCACACACACACACACAAGCCAAGCAAAAGCAAAAGCACTAGGCCTGACCCAAACTACCCACCCACATCCATACAAACAGCTCCCAGCTAACACAAGCTTATTTAGTCCTTGTGCTACAGGCTTAAAGTACTGATTTTTTCATACTGTGTCTGAGGGTATAAACATGCTGCTTTTATTCACCTCAGATTTTTTATTAAATAGACATGTGCATATGTGCTCAGAGAGAGGAAGCAGATAGTAGCACTTAAGATATTCCGAAATTGACAGAATGTTCCATTTGGAGTCCCTGAAAAATGCCAAGGGTTCTTAGTTGTAGTGCAGTCAATACATATTCAGTCCAAATTATATTTGTTTTTATTATGATTTTGAGTGTACTTTTTATGCCTCAGACCCAAAATGTCATATAAAAATATAAAAATCCATCACAAAAATTAGATTTTTTACCACGTTTTAATTATAATCATCAAAACAAAGAGTATAACAAACAAAAACGATAGATAGATAGATAGATAGATAGATAGATCTAACCATAGACAAATGAGTCAGCAATTTAAAGCACATTTAAAAATGTGATTTCCCCTGCCATCATTTCACTACAGAATTATAATCAACACAATACATAATCTGAGGTGTGGCAGAAATCACACTGTGATTTACATTTTAATAACAAAGTGTCAATGGAGAGTTCCCTTGGCCAAAAATGCCCATAGTTGAAGAAACACTGCTTTATGTGTGCATCAACAACATGTAAGCAATAACTCACTATCACAAATGCAGACACAATGCTGATTATGTATTGTTTGTATTCAACAATTATACAAAACATAATGTTTTATATTAACAAGTATTTTTTTTTCTAGCAACTAAAACAGATAAGCTAAAATAGTTAGAAAGCCCAATAAATATGCTACCAGTCTGTAATGCACGTTGTGACCATTTCTTCAGTCTTACACTCTTATTCCCCATTTCAGACAGTCCAGTGGCCTGAAGACATGCCTTGATGGATCCGCATTAGTCTTATGTCACCTTCCAAGTAATTTCCTGTTCCTGATGTTCTCCACACCACTTTGCATGCATCACACTAGATCTTCTTCTGCTGCATTCACATCATGTGTGAGGGGCCCTGTCAAAACAAGAAGCTCCATCACAGTCGAAGGTGCGCTCATCTCGAGTCGAGTTTTCTACAATAACCCCATCCACCGGCAGCGACAGACAAGCTCTGATTTTAAAAGCTTATTGCTGCATGGCAGAGCAAGTAAATGTCTTTTCTTTTTTTCCGCCTGTGTGTTTTTGACCCCCCAGAGATAAAAGCATGCTCTTGGAAAGCCATCTCGGAGCTGCGAATAGTCTGAGCGCGGCCGCGCTCCATTCCCATCCTGAGTTGCTTGGCCTCTACACCATAAAGAATTCCAACGAGACAATTTTGCGGAGCGCTCGGTGAGTTGACAGCGGGTGTTATTAAAGCACAGGGTGCTGACCGCTCTCAAAGTTATTAGAGTGTGTGTGTGTGTGTGTGTGCGCGTGTGAGTGTGTGTGTGTCAGGCTGAGATTGTGCCTGTGATAGCTCCGCCGGCCACAATGTCCTTCACACGTACACACTCACAGGTATATTACAGAGGATGTGGTCAGTGGGGACATAGGGCATGAGGGACACACACATATATACAGACTCACATGTGCTCCTGAAGGGTCACAATGGTGACAGGTGGAGGTGTCACCATCTTCATCACTCCCATTAGCACAGCACCAGCCTCAGAAGTGCCTCTTCATCTCTTCTAGGTCTTCTCTCTGGATTGGTCAGCAGCTTGGACATGAACAGTAGAGTCCAGGGTGAGAGCAAAACAGCAGACCTTGGATTTCACAAT
Organism: Sinocyclocheilus rhinocerous; assembly: GCF_001515625.1. Lineage (NCBI taxonomy): Eukaryota > Metazoa > Chordata > Actinopteri > Cypriniformes > Cyprinidae > Sinocyclocheilus > Sinocyclocheilus rhinocerous. The sequence goes on from NW_015659020.1 coordinate 569,989, forward strand.
GTTCATGTTGTCATGAAAACAATTAAAATTGTGATGCACCTGTTCTGTACTGAACCAAAGATATTAAAACTAATTGAAGAAATTATGCAATTCAATAGCTGTAAAATAAGCATTTCATTGTTTGTTTACTCTAGAACTTGCTGTAAAGGCATGGTTCACCCAAATATGAAATGTTTGTCATCTTTTACTCACTCTCATGTCATGTATGTTGTGTCTTTGTATGTTGTGTTTTTTTTTTTGTTGTGTCCAAAGGAGATCATTTATATGAGTATCCAGTTGGGTGAGTTTAATACAGTTACCGTACATTCGTGATTTACGTGAATGGATTCAAAAATAAACACCTTAGATCATCAGCTTATAAGTTCCTACAGCTCACTGATATTTTTTTAAATGCTTCTAGCGGTACTGGTGAAAAAAAATCTGACATTTTCTATTTTACTGTAATATTGTGGCAGCCACCATTCTTTGCACCATCTACTTGGTTGCAAAAAGTTTAATGTTAATAAATTACATCAAACAACTATTTATTTATTTATTATGTATGCAAAAGCTATTTCCATATATTACTTGAAAATTTGTTTGTAAATTATTTATAAACAAACAAATAAATGAATAAATAAATAAATAAGGGTATGACTGATTTATGGATATTGTGTCTTGCTATTAGAGACATAATATTAAGTATGCTCTCATATTCATCACAAAGAGAAAAATTGCTGATTATGTCACATTACAGTTTGTGGCTAGATAAAAAAAAAAAAAGCAAAATCAACTCAAAATGTAAAAATCAAATGGGAAAACTTTAGAATGGGGAAAACCTATTAAATATTAACTAAGAGTTTTCCCTCAATAAACTACTAATTTGCTGATCATTAATAGTTAGTAAGGTAGTTGTTAAAGGGGTCATGAACTGAGAAATCAAAATTCCCTTGATCTTTTGATACATAAGAAATCATTGTGCTATAAAAACATTCTGTAAATTTCTGAACCTGAAAACTTTTCTGTTAGTCTAAAACAGCTTATATTGAAGCCAATCTGCCAAAATGACAGGTTGTGGAATATGCCACTTTATGATGTAATAGTGTGGCTAAACGCCGCCTCCCCAGAAGAAGATCAACACCTGCTACTGCATCGCTGCCTGTTGCCCCGCCCTCCAATTCGCACATGTAGTGTAAATAACGAGAGGCAAACACAGTTCTATGCAGAAACCAAACGATTAACTTTATTTGATGAACTCTATTTTTAATGAAGTGCCAGACCGTGTCAGTAAGAACTTGGTCCTTTGTTCACTTCATTTTACTGCGGATTTGTTTACAAACAAGGCACAATTTGATGCAGGATTTTCAGAAAGATTGAAACTAAGACGATGCTGTATGGACTTTATTAGATCTGACAGTAATGTCGCACCACACAAGTGTGAGTAACTGTTTTTATTAAATGGTTACTATTGCTTTGTCTGTTATTACAGATCGTTTGATATGTATTGAGTGTTTATGAATTTTTAACCTAAAATACAGCAATGTCCATTAATGAAGGATGTAGGCTGTCAAACATACACAACTGTCAGCCAATCATAGCAGTGGGCGTTTACTTCTGAGTCTACAAACCGCCACACCTATTCAAACAGTGTTCTGATGAGAGGGGTCAAAACAGGACAGAAAATAGCCTATTACTTCTAAATTATGTCTTTTTGAGGTAAAACTCTTGATAACATTACAAGTGGACCTCAGAGAACTGTACAAAATAATAAAAAAAGACAGTTCAAGACCCCTTTAAGTTTAGGCATTGGGTCGAGATAGGGATCTACAATATGGTGATGCAGAATAAGGCAGTAATATGAGCCTAATGAGTACTAATACACAGCCAATATGCTAGTAATATGCATGCTAATAAGCAACTAGTTAATAGTGTGAATTGGACCTTAAAATAAAGTGTAACCAATCAAATTATATTAAAAAAACAGATTGATTTAAGTAGATATGAGCTGTACATGTATGTCTATTACCTACAGCACATAGAAAACAGCTGCCTGGGGCATTACCAAGAGGGCCGCAAAGTGTACTGACTTGTCTTAAAATCTCAGTTAAACAGAGATGGCATCATATGTTTGCAAGTTGTTGTGCTTTCCTCCCCAACTGACCAACAGACAGGCTTCTCTTAGTTGGAAAAGAGGAATCAAGCAAATGAGTGATGACTCTCTTCTGAAACTGTGTGTATTTGTGCATGTGTGTGTGTGTGTGTGTGCGTGTTTGTTCTCAAATGAGGGGAATAGCGAGGCTTCAGGCGCATCAATCTGGCCGTTACGCTCTCTCTCAATCTGTTTCAGGTATGGCCTGACGTGACAGCGTGTGGGACCTTGGCTGTCCATTCATCACGAGCAGAAGAAATAACAGGACACCTCTGGTCTGTCATACTAGATTAGTCTGTGGCCTGTAACCACTGGCCTTAATAGAGTCCCCATTCGCTCAGCTCAAATGTCCACTGGACCACCTCTACAACCTCTGGGGAAAGACAGAGTCGGTCCGAGATTGTGTACATCCAAAATAAGTGTTCAGAAACATCATTAATGTATGTTGTTTAATCCACACTTACAAGTTTCTGTTCTGTTTGAAAGCTTCAGTCAGGCAATGCTCTGAGGTGAATTGTGGGCTGTCAGTGTTCCCATGTACCACCTGATGGCCCATCAGCGTCTGTGAGACCTCTCCACTCAGCCCTGTCAGGCACTAGTATATCCCTCACTCCTCTTCTCTGTCCCAAGGGCTGGATCCAGCCCACAAAATCAATGCTGGGCAATCTATAATATTCCTTAATTGGTGATTAGCAGGTACTTTGTGGATCACAGGTCCTGGCTGGAAAATTAGCCTCTGCCTTTAATAAACGTTTGACCACATGCCACTGTGGAGGTGTAATAGCTGCTGGAGAGGTTAGCCGTTAGCTTAGCGCTCTCTGTCGCTCTCACTCTCTCTAAATATCTGTCTGTCTCTGTATATCTTTCTCTCGCATTGACCTTTAGATGGTTTTAGGCAATTTTTTTGTAAGTAATGTTTATTTATGGTTTAATCACAAATCCTCAAATTATTTTGGTGGCAAGTATTTAACATTTTACTGAAGGAGCCTGCAGAGTACTAACAAGAAATTAGGGGGGTTCATGGGAACATGAGCAGCATGACTCCGCTTTACCACAAGGCCCAAACTCTAACATCAAATTACGTGTTTGTGGTGTACGCAAACAAGGTTCTTGTGCAAAATTTTGGCCAGATTCACAACAGCTGTGTACACACATGTATGTTTATGAATCTGAATTATTCACACTTTGTAATTAGCATAATACATGCCACATGCGTATATAATATAATTATAATATAATATATAAGGGTGTTTGCAAAATTATTAATATTAATAGTTATTAGAAATTGAACTAAACTGAATGACCTTAAAATAAGTCCTCACAGCCTTCAAAAATGGAATATGTTGAGCTAGAAAAAAAGTATGTTTAATAGATTAATATATAATATGAGGTCATGTCTCAAAGGAAAGATTTTTGAGCACATGTGGCTTAAAATTGTATCCTAAATTTATTTAAAAAATATATATAATGCAGTGAATGAGACCCATTGTTAGTGTGATTCAATTACGTGATTAAACATTTTGTTGTAACAAAATAAGTTAGTGAGGCAGTATGTGAGATATTATGTAGCATACAGTATATCCAGTCTCCTTTAATGCTGGATCAATAAAATTTAGTTTTGTGTCACTTTAGTGAGCTAGTCACAACAACAGTCATTTAGGCTTTCTCTCCTTCTCTTTCTTCTACCCGAAGCTTACTCACACAATGCCAGCTGCGTATCTCTGCACATCCTCTGTTTTCACTGTTAATGAAATTCAGTCGGACAACAAAACCAGAAACAATAGAGCAGAGACCATCAACAAAAGCCAGCTTTTGCATCTGCTTATCACCAACACCAATGCCATTGTCTCCAGACGGCGCACGCTGGCAACACTGGTGCTTCCTCCTTTCCAAAACCGCTCAACAATAGTCGCCGAACAAAACAACACGCAGATGAAAATACTGGCGATTTGAGCTGCTTGTTTACCTGTGGGTCCTGAGGGGAGGAGGAGGAGGAGAAAGAGGAAAGGAGAGGAGGAGGAGGAGGAGGCCCACAGCGCGGGTGCCTGTGGCAGGCAGCGAGTGGGAGCGTGGCGTTGGAAGCCTGACCCTGGCGCGGCGCTCATTGTGTAGTGCGGCAGTGTAATGAGGCCCTGTGTGGATATTGATATGACAGAACAAAAGGCCAAGGTGCAGTAAGGACAGCAATCCACACGTTTCACACCATTTGTTTTTCACACCGTATCCATCACATTAATGGGTCACCTTTCTGTGACAGCTCATGATTACCTGCTTACCCATGGAGAGAAAGAGGGAGAGAGAGAAAAAGACAGAGACGGAGAGAGAGAGAAACGGTACTGGGTGAGAGAGAAAAATGGGGTGTTGAGGGAGAAAAGAGATGGGAGACACTGAGATACTTGGGGAAGGATGAAAGAGGGAATAGATTCGGAGAGGGATTTTTTATAAGGGGGTAAAGGGTGAGCATAGGTTGGAGTGGGCTGAAGAGAGGCAGGGGGAGGGGAGAACAGGTCCTGTACCATTTTTTAATTCTTTCATGAAGATTGGCTCGGGCCCTGTCAGCTTTTCCTGCGGGGTGAATTTATGACAGGTCAGTGTGCCACCCAGCCTACTGATGGATGGAGAACATCACAGTTTATTTGGGGCAGAAGTGGAAAACGCTAGAGCCATTTCCCCACAGCTCCCCGTGCAGCCTTTAAAAAAAGATCATCATGGCGCCCAACGTGGGGCTGAGGGTCAGCGTGAGGGGGTCATAATCACTCATATGACAGAGCAGGGGTGAGACGAATTCCTACACCTCCGTTACTTAATCCTGCTGCACAAAGGGGCTGTTCGGTCCAGAGCTCTTAACAAACACATTGAAGCCCACATAATGTGTAAAATAAGATATAAAGGCACATTGTGAGTTGTAGTGTCACGATTTAAAAAGTAATTACAATTGTGAGATACAGTTCCAATTTCCAAAAAAAAGTCACAATAGGAAGAAATAGCCACAAATAGCGAGAAATAAATTGAACATTTTTAAATTTACAAGAAAAAGCCAAATTGTGAGATTTCTCATTGTGAGAAATTGTCAGAATTATGAGGTAAATCCTTATTTGTGAGATATGAAATTGCAATTATGAGAAACATTTACAAGAAATAGTATAAATATATTAAGTTGCAATTATAAATAAAAGAAAATAAATTTTAGTGAGATATGACACAAGTATGAGAAAAAAAACTTAATTACGGCAAATAAAGTAGAAACTGTGAGATGCGAAAGCACAATGAGAAATAAAGTCACAATTACCTTTATTAATTAATTAATTTATAAATGTATTTATTTAAGGGGGTTTCCATTAGAATAAAAATTGTTCTACAGGTCGTCCAAAAAAAAAAAAAAATGTTCTATTTACTTTTCTTCTGTGTAGTCACATCTGGGATCTTTTATTATTACTTTTTTTTTTTCATGAAATTCCACCTGGGGGCACTTGCCTGTTGTTCACATCTGGTTTTAAGACACATGTTTAGCTGTCACCTTCAGTGACACCTTTTAAACATTATCTTACTGAATATGGTGATTGTTAAACTCTCTCTCTCTCTCTCTTATTCCCTTTATCAGGGGTCACCACAGAATGATCTAATAATATATATATATATATATATATAAAACCTTGCACAAGAGTGTCTGATAAAAAAAAGTGACTTACACAAGCTTTTTGCAAGAGTTCAAGTGAGAAACTCAAAGATTACTTGAAGACTCTTGAAGGTAATTGCACCCTTTTCCTCCAAGCCTTTTTCTGCCGATTAGAACAGGTCTAAAAAGGGGAAAGCCATGGGAAAAAAATTTATTAATCTCAATTGTGGGAGACGATGCTGGAATGGCTCACTCTCGCTAGTTTGTCCAGTGTTTCCTCATCGGCGGGCAACAATAATTGGCCATGCATGGCTCATTGAGCGATGCACATGGTCTCACACACTGCATTCCCGTTTGCTTTGATGCCTTTTATAGTTGCTTGCTGAGCTGAGGCAATACGGGCCCGCCGCTGATGCCTCCACGCGAGCAATACTCTTGCACTAATCGTAAAACAAGCATCAATTTCCCAGACACACATTCTGATGAGAACTGCAAGGAGAGGTTATCATTCCACGGCCCAATAATATCATCTTCTTCAAAACAAACAGCAGTTATGGAGTGTGCCAGGAGACATCTCGTAATCTGATGTATGTTGTGTTAAGGTTGCTTTATGTTTGTTTACTACTTATTTCTGCTCAAATCCGCTTATGCTATCATTACCGCTCTTTTGTTCCTTGTCTTTCTCCCACACCGCTACCTTTTTAGGTGAGTCGCAATGTCTTATTGATCTTTTGCTGCTCCCAGAGACACATTTGTTCTCCATCTCCATATCTCGCATCACTTAGAATAAGCACTTTGGTCTGGAAAAGTGACAGCACAGCGCAATGTAGGAAGTAGACAGGATGAAATGGTGCTATATGGTAAAATAAAGAGTGTAGCTCATGGTAAATCCAATCTCAGCACTTCAGTCTGGTGCCAGGAGAGCATAAAAGAGTCATCAGCAGGGAAAAGCAACACCACATTGTCCCCAAATTAAAAGTCAAAATGTCATCTTTCTTCCTAATTGCCTGGGTAGATTATTGGCTGCTGCAGAAAACACCACTGCATGTGCACTTTATTTGCTCATCTGTTGCTGTGGTCTTAGTCCACTAGGACTTCATCCTGAGCGTGAATGCATCAATGACTGACTGTTAAAAACACAGAGGAGAAAGGCCTCAACCAATCATGTCACTGATAAATCACTAAAGCAGGGCCTGGGATCTCGACGGACATGGCGATTAGACATAATATTGTGATATCCGGGCCTGGAACAGAAAATCGTAACCTTTTTTCGTAAAAGTCATATACATTTTTACACGTTTTTGTAGGTGTGTTCTAAAATATTTTATAAGAAAGATATTGCTTTTTAGCACAATCTCTATAAAATAATGTGCACTTTACAAAAAGACTTAATTTATTAACAGTTATTAAAACATTAGGTATGAACTAGCATTTTTTTCTACAGCAATTATTAATCAAGGTTAAAGTTAATTTATAAATATATAATTGTTCATCATATATCAATGCTAATTTATACTTTAATATTCAGTACACTATTTTATACAGAATTTAATTAGAATTTATCAGTCTAGGTTAATGTTAATTTCTACATGCAGTATACTAATACATTTTTTTCTATTTTTGTGCAAATGTGCATTAAGTATCGTTCATTGTTTTTTAAAGGATTTTCTTTTTTTACTATTATCAATAACTTTAATTGAAAAAAATAACCTCATCCAATAATTACTAACAACTGGAAAAGAAAAGAAAATCCCAGAAAAAAGTCATTCGTCAAGAGGCGTAAGAACGCTAAAGGCCTGAGAGACACGTATTGTCAGAAATGAACACTTAAATATGAGTTATATCTGTAAATCTATATTGCGCCGAGCTGGTGTAAATCAGCAAAGAGGGAGAAAACTGTCTTACAAGTTTTACCATTAAAAGATAATTGTAATCAAGGTGCAAGATGAGCAGTGAAGAGGAGCTGGCAGAGAGGGATGTGGGGACTGGAAACACTCACACACTCCGTAGACCAGAAACCAAGAGTATTTAAGACGAGGCTATCGGGTATTGGCACATGTAAATTGGTGTAGTAAATCACAATTTCATACGTAGGATATGCATGAACTGCCAAAGCAGCTAGCGGCCATGTTCATTCCTGGGCTAAACGAACCCCAAGGCCCTGGAGATTAGCGTTTTGCTGCTATTTGGCAACCTTGACTGCTTAACCTTGCTGAGGCCAGATTAACATTTGGTCCCTGGAAGTAAAGAGTCAAGACGCCTTAAAGCATGTTACATTTCAGCCTGCTGCCTGCCATCAGGCCAAAACAAATTCTAAGGAAGGCCTTCGCTGAGCAGGCTGATCACTGGAGGAAAAAAATATTTTGCAAAGCATGTTGGGTGTCATTAAAGATATAGAACACTTCAGGATGCAAATGAGTTCATATGACATGTTGCAATAGTCAGTAATCAGCATTATTATCATTAATGAAAACTACGTACACATTTTGTTCACTAAACTAAAAATAAAACTAAAATACATATTCATGATTCAATATTCTTGATACATGATATAAAACATGAAACCCTGATAACCCACCTGCAATAAGCAAGAAAATGTTACCAAACTCTTTAAAATAAAGGTTCCAAAAGGGTTGTTTTTCCAGCAATGCCATAAGGGGCTTTCGCACTGAGTAGTTATAGGATCTAGCCACCAGGGCAGTTCCCTGAGAACTACATTTTTGACATAAGCTGGCCAACAGCAACGACACTTATATGCGGCATTCAATAACGTCAACAACTGGAGGATGGAGGAAGGAGAAGTGCCTGGACTACAGCATAATGGTGGGTAAATTAAATATAGATCTGTTGGAGTAAGTGTATGTAAATTGTGTGTTTACATGGCTTTTTAAAAATGTCTTGTGCTGATTTTTGTGTGGCATGTGTTTGGCCAATTAATGTAGACTTATGTGATTGGCAGTTCCTATCATGCTGGGTTATACCCTACTCTAAAGTAGGAGTAAATGTAGTCCCCCCAAAATATGTTCCTATAACTAAAATCAAGGTAAAAATTTAAAAAGCAGGTACTTCTGACAGTAGTTATAGGAACTGTGAAAAAGTTCCTTCAGAGTGAAAGCCCTTATTGAAGAACAATTTTTTTATGCCCCAAAGAACCTTTTTTCCCCCCTGCTAAACACAAAAGGAGATATTTTGATGTTTAAACTGCTTTTGATCATACAATGAAAGTCAATAGCATCCAAAATAAGACTGAACCCCATTGGCTTTCATTGCAGGAAAATACAATTAAATTAAATTTAAATCAATCAATCAATCAATTTTTTGGGTAAACTGTACATTTATTTTTTTACAAATCCACCACAAGTCACTTCAGAGCACACTAGGTCATGACATGCACACACTTACAAGCTCCTTTGCTTCTTGTAATTACTGGAGTGGATTACCGAACTGCCTGCAATGCAGTAATGCTTTTTCCATGTTGAACCAAAGGGCCTCTGGAGACCTTGAGGCCTATCACAGATATCCTGACAAAGAACAGATGTGGGAAAACCTGAACACGCACACATTTCCTATGTGTCAGATCAATATCTTCCTGACACATGGGAGTGGTCAAACACTGTTATGTTCATATTTAATGACAGTCCTCATTTGATAAAAAAAACTACTCCCAGACATTTTTAAAATGTGCCAGACAGTGTCTTCTTAACTTCAGTTTGACGCTAATCAATGTACAGCTCTGCCCGGGAAAGTTTTCACGAAAATATCAGAGCACTTAAGATATTTGACATTCTGATTATGCTCTGTGACATCGATTGGCTGACACGTATGGACTTTCTTGGATGAAATGCTATTTGAAAGTGAAAGTGAAAAGGAAAACAATTCCTGTTGGCTTTCAGAACGAAGTAGCTCATTCTGTAGTTCCCCATTGACTGGTCCCGCTCGCGGCATCCAGTCTACCAAATGATCTTTTCAT
>NW_015659020.1:579870-590603 GCF_001515625.1 Sinocyclocheilus rhinocerous
CATAATGCTAGTAACATGCTAATCATGCTATAATCATGCTAGTAACATGCTAATCATGCTATAATCATGCTAAAAAAATCAAACTGATCAAAAGTATGAGTAAAGAATTTAACAGTGTTACAGGAGATAATTTTTTCAAATAAATGCTGTACTTTTGAATATTGTTAATCAATAACTCAAAAAAAAAAGTAGTTTCCACACAAAAAAGTAGCACAACATTGATGATAATAGAAAAATGTTTCTTCAGCCAATCAGCATATTATTTAGGACCCTAGGTATATTGTAACAGATCATGCTAAAATGTAATGGCTGGCTGTGGGAAACTCAATATATGAGAGTCAGCAATAAATCAAGACATATGGAGGTATATATTCAAACATATATTCATTCAGACACCTCAGAAAAAGCACTGCAGTGCTCTGATAAAAAAAAAAATATATATATATATATACTTACGGCATTCTGCCTTTTCAAATTTACAGGCCTTAGTAATCCAGTTTGGTTATACTGATACAATAGCAATGATAAAATAACCAGCAAATCCAACCCAGTTTAATGGCGTTTCCACTGAAACGCCGAGGGCACAAAAGCTTGAAATTAATCCACGAAACATACATACACAGCATATGTATTTTTTCACAGCCCTCATCGTCCCTTGTTTTGAATGCGTGTCCTAAAGATTTATTCAAAGGGTTGACTGTAGCTCCTAAAGTCTCCATTCATATCCTCTTTCATTTAAAGCAGAGACCCAGAGAGGAGTTCTGTGTGAGTAATCTAAATGGCTTGTGTCACTAGAGCCTGAATGCAATATCAGGTCTGTTATTATAGCAGAGGCCCTCAGGAGGGAGTGAACTGGACCAGTCTGCATTAGAAGCATTACTGTTGCTCCTCATTCTGCTCTGACTCTGCAAGTTGTCGAGGCCTGCTGACAATTGAATTGTTTTGGGCCTGTAAATGCGAGTAAACTCTATTAGTAAAGGTTTTATGGGGCTAAATTTACCTGCCTACTCTCTAAGTCGCTGTTGTTGTGGTTTATTTTAGTAGTATCGCTGATACCCAAGGCACTACATGTACATGATGCCTTTGTCAGGGTTTTTAAGTGTGTGCGTGTGCTTTCGGTTGGAAGTAGATTTTTGTGTCTTGCTGAAAACAAACAAATAAATAAACCAGGAAAGAGCGATTCCTGGGATCTTGTGTACTTTTGTTTATCAGTAGGGTCCAGAATTAATACTCTCCAAGAGCTGAATGTGAGTAACAATTGACTTTGGCGAGTAAATAAAACTGGCCAGTTGGCCGGTAACTTTATTAACTTTTAACGCAGTGGAAATTTCATCATCTGAGGTTTATCTAGGATGCCTAAAGGCGTTTTCCTCCAGAACGCCATAATATTCCGCTTTCCCCCATAAGCTGAATATTGCTTGCATTAAACTACCAAAATGAAAATATAAAAGAAAAAGTCAAGATGCATCAGGTTTTTTGCAGCTGCAGTGAGAAACTTACCTGCATTGTTGGTCAAAAACAAGGATAAAACAGTTAAATAATTACAAATACAACAACAACAATAATAATAATAATAATAATATTATTATTATTATTATTATTATTATTATTGAAGTATTGATGGTGTTAATTTTACCTTGCCACTGGCAGGTGTGATAAATTAAAATAAATAAATAAATACATACATACATACATACATTCAGTCTGTGATTCCATTTGTCACTGTACATTTTTTGTTTCAGTGCTGCTGCTTCTTCTTTTTTTTTTTTTCTTTTTAGCTGAATGAGTTGTGGACTCCCTGGCATGTTTGTGAACGCAAGCATGCTTATTTGAGTTAAGCTGTTAATACACCGATGATGACGGCTGACAGAAAAACCAAATGAAGCAAACTAAAGATGCCAGTGTTGACCAAAAGACGAGAAGTAAATTTAGAAAGCAAATTTAAAGCAAGGGACGGCTAGGAAATGGCAAGAAATGTGAAGCAAAAACAGTGGCATTTAATTCGGTACCCTGAGGGCGCTCGTGTTGTGTGACAGGGGTTCACATGTAATCACTGTAAATGCTGAAGTGTTAGCTACACCCCACTGTTCCACCGCCGTGCCACTCTCACACCTCCCCTGCACGGCCTCATTACCCCCCCTCACACACAGCCATTAACGGACACTCCTCCCTGCTACTTTTCTTCTCTTCCTCTCTCCAAATACACCACATTGAGATCATTTCTTCATAGTCAGCTAAATTCAAGGCCTTTTTTTTATTATTGTACATTTACAATTTGCCTTGTGCAACCCAAGGTTGTTATAGTTTTGCATTTAATTATTTTGTAATTCCATTTTCAGTTTTTCCCCCCACTTTTCAATTTCAATGTAATTTTCGTTAACTTCAGCAGTTTTCTTCACTTTTAGTACTAATTATAGTTAAATCTTCCCATAATTAATATAATAGTTAACAATTGAAATAATATTAATAATAGTAGTTATTTTCTTATTTTCTTCACTATAATTAATATCAATTGTCAACTATTATATTATTAATTACGATTTACTACTACTATCACTATTACTTCTCCAACTACTAATAATAATTTATTAATAATATTAAGCAGAATAAAAAGTAAAAATAATAAAAAGGACAGTGTGTAGGTACTTTAGTTTTACTGCTGCTCTGATTTCTATAGGGCCCAGGGGTGAAGGCCAATGTCACGGACATTTCACAAGCACAGCTGATTTATAGCACAGTCAGTGGCTTTTTTAAAACACGGCCAGACAAATCCATGTTTTCCCCTGCTTTCAGGGTTTACGGCCCCCTCCGAGCTTCACCTCACTCTTTCCGCGGCCCCTCCATCAACACCCTACTGTTCACATTAGTTTGCCCTATGGACCGCCCGTTTGGAAAACATACTCCAATGCCCTGGAGTCAGTGTGTTTATCCCAATCCTTTACCCCCTACATGCTAACAGAGAACACAGGAAGTGTTGCTATCAGTCAGATCTCAACACACACCTTGCATACGTCACCGCATGTCCCGCAAATTAAAAAGCATTTCACTCTGAGCGACTCGTGTCGAAATGATCTTTAGAGACAGGAAGTAAGCGATTAGATTATCTGTTAAAAAGATAAACACAGGGGCCCTTTCATTAGCCTAATGAAGACAAAGCACACTGATGAGTTCTTAAGTCGATTAACAATATTTTAAAAAGGACAAAAAAAAGCAGGAATCAGAAACGGACCCCAAAGGAAAATTATCATGCAGAGAGAGTTTCTCCAGGTTTAAACAAATCGTGCGATACTCTCCGGTTCAAGCCAGTTGACATCTAGCCTCAGCGTGAACTCCTCTTCGTCTCTGCTCTTCTATCTCATACACCAACAAGCTTTCATTAACTATAATTAACTGCACACAGTCTGTGCATCTCCAGTTAGCATGGGTTGAGCAAATGAGAGAGAGAGAGAGAGAGAGAGAGAGAGAGACAGACAGAGACAGGAAAACATGGCTGCCACAGGAAGAAAGGTTGTGTCCACACTGCGATCAAAGCTAAAGTGAGACAGATCTGCACTTTCTGACAAAATGCACTGATTTCTGAAAAAGGTTGTACCTCTTAATTAGAGTACCTTCTTAATAAGTAGATAAGCACATTTAATTATTTAATAAACAAAACCTCCTCTCATAAGACAGTTGTGTGGTATCGGTGTGTGTGTGTTCCATCACTACTGTCCATTATTACTATTTTTTGCATATTTATCCTAATTGATTAGTTCAATGAATATTACTTTTTTTTTTTTTTATAAAATAAAACAAAATGATGTATCACTATTGAGTGACTGATTTTTATTTTACATGGTACCGCCCAAAGGTTCTCTGTCAGATTTCTTTTTTCTTTCTCAGATATTATTACTTCTATTCAGCAAGGACGCATTAAATTAATCAAAAGTGACAGTAAAAAATGTTTTTTATTATTTATACAAAATAAATATATCAATAAATGCTTTTTAATTTTCTCTTCATCAAAAATGTCAATTCATTTGATTATTTATTGATATAAATGTTACATTATAAATATTTCCACAAAAAGCAGCACAGCTGTTTATAATTGATAAGAAGAAATGTTTCAAAGGAATAAAATGTCATTAAAGGAATAAAATGCCAAGTTTTGTCATGAAACTCTAGATGGTGCAGCAGGCTGATGGGTCTTTAACGCAAACTGATGATATGTTAAACTACTTGGCACAAGCTGATTGGTTCATGTTGCATACACAGGCAATGAATTTGCTGCTTTACATTTAAATGGCTGGTTAGCGTTAGAGCAGTTTTCCTCTGAAACCCTCCACCTTCCCCAGCTCCACCTGTATACATCTCGCTACGGGTTATTTTATATGCTATTTGTGCAGCAGCAGTATGCCTTAAATACTCACAGCACCGTATTGGCATATGTATTGGCAGTAGCAATTTCCTGTACTTGCTTTGCAGCAGCAATAATCTACAACAACGGCAATTATCAACAGCATAGCATATCCATTCCGCCAAGACCAAATACATTAACATTGTCATATCCATTACCATGCTAAAATATTCCAAGAGTTTTCATGATAGAATGACATTTAAATTAACTGGCTAATATATTAAAATGGATAACTGTAATAAATTGTAATAAATAAAATTTCACAATATTAATATTTTACAGTTTTTTTTATCAAATAAATGCAGCCTTGGTGGGCATAAGAGACTTCTCTTAAACATTAAAAAAATCTTACCAAGTATATGTGCAACTAGTAATGGGCAAACCGTATAATAAAGCAAATGTCCAGCCAATAAAGTACACTAAAATTTTGAGGAAGAGAGAAAGACGTGCACACACAGAGAAGCTTTTGGTAAACACTGTGAACACTAACCTTTGTCCACCCCTGTTAGCTGCACTAACTGAGGTCTGGGCCAGTGTTAGTGAGGTTGTGGAAGGTAAAATGTGAGGGCTCAGTCCAGGACCTGAGAGAAAGCAGATTATGGTGACTCGTTTAAGGCTGGCTAACAGCCAGGAAAGAGGAAAAGAAAACTGAAGGGGAGAAATACACAAAAAATAAACATCAATAGTGTTTTCGTTCTGTCTAATGGTTGTATGCACATAACGGTCTGATTTTATAGTGATATACTATTATGAAAAACCCAGGTGTCCAAGTTGTATTATATTTTGTGGTGAAAGTAGAAAATGAAATGGATTAATAATGTTCTTAATATAAAAGTGTATTTATTTCTTTATTTTAACAAAATTATGACATTACATTATCCCTCACAATCCTTAAAACCACCTGCCTTCGAACCATAACTACTTCATATACTGCAAATTAAAAATAATCTTAAGATATATAAATATGTTGTTAAAATAATCATCATACTATGTCCTGACAGAAGAAAGATGGCAACTGCATTTAATATATGATATGCAAAATATCATTATTTAATCATGAGATTTTCTCATGTCTGACTGTTACAGAAAATAAATAGATGGAACTGAAAATCAGTTTGAAAGCGTCCTGTAGTTTCAGTTCATCCATTCTTTGACGTGAATGCTAGATTTGTTAGTTTTAAAATAAATATTTGACTTCTGACAGTGTTAAGTGACAGGCAAGGAAAAACAGATTTTGTGAGAAAATGGAAGAGATAGATACCCAATCATAAACGAATACCTCAGACTTATCCAAAATAATACTTTCAAACATAATATGTTTTCCCGTCATCAGAAATCCTTTCACAACAAACAACCCAAAGCACAACAGCTCCACCATTGCAGCGTCGCTCATTATTGCACACCTTTTTCTCTCTCACCCTCTTCTTTCAATAAACTTATTTTCTTCCATCCTCTAGGGTTTTAAATCTATCTCCATCCCCCTCTCTTTCTTTCCCTCTCTGTCGTTTTCCTTCTCTCAGCTGCCCAAACAACAAGGCCCGAAAAAGATTGCAGTTCATTTCAAAGCGCAGTGGATGGAGGCCTCATTTACGAGCTCCTGGCAACTCAATCAGGCCAGCCAGCCCTGATGAGTGAGTGACTAGTTTCAGACTGCCAGTCAATATGTGTCTGCCGTGATAGAATGTCGGCATCTTCACCTCTCTCTCTTTCTCTGTCTCTCCTTTTTCTCTTTGTCTAATCAATGTTATCAAAATGGAGGAAAAGGGAAAAGGAAAAACATTGAGACACACAATAACTATATCTCACTCTCAGCTATATCACATCAACAATACAATCACATTTACCTGAGTCAGACTGTAAGTTATACATGTGAAGAAAAGGCGTGAGAGATGGTGTTTCTGACTTGGTACTGTTTTATTTATAATTACTTTCAAAATGATATTTTGATTCAGTCAGATGTCAAATAGTTATAGGAACGGTTAAACAGTTCTTATATTTAATAATATTTAAATATCACAATACTTACATCAAGTTAACATTATATATTATATTATATTACATTATAATTTATTACATTATAATATAAAGCTGCTTCACTTTTTCCTAAGAAATAATAATAAAAGCAATATATGACAAACTACTACTAAAATATTTTCATTTTATATAATTTAATGCTTTTTAATGAGTTTTTTTCTTCATTATGACATACTGTATATGCTTAAAAATATCTAAAATAATGCTACTTTCAAGAAATTAAAAACACGACAATCATTAAAAATATATTCAAGTAATTGTATAAAAAATGTTCAGTTTTAAACAAATTACTAGACCCCTTAACAACCGTCTGGACTCAAACATGTAGCCGCACTCATAACTATGAAATACACGGCTGTTAGTAATTGATTTCACTCTTAAATTGTTTATTTTTTCTCATATTTTTCGCGCTGATACCTCAGTGTGTGTCTGTCTTATTAAAACACAGACTCTCTCTCTCTCATGGCCGACTGGGCTGGAGTGTCCCCAGTGTCCTCTATTACCCAGCGCCCCACTGAACATGCTCTGCAGTCTGCTGACCTCCTGCCCTGCCTGTCACCCTGATGGCTACTGTTATCCCAGGCTACTTATTTCACCAAAACGGCCGTTTGTTCCTCCTTGTATTGAAAACATCAAGCCAAGCCAATTACAGGCATAAACAGACCGGTCATTTCTAGAAAGGTGAGTTTGTTTGTGTGTGAGGGGAGGGGGGTGGTGGTGTGTTGTTTTGATCCATCAAATCTGTCTTACAAATTGACGCAGAAAAAAAAAGATTCGGGGAAAATTAATTGCGGCCCCTGATGACGCTGTTTATTTGCACACACTGTCTGCGTTGTTTTAGCAATAGACTCACTAAAGGAATGTTCGAAATCCTTGCAAAGACACTGAAAAATACACTATGAAAAAAAACAGAAGCATTTAAAACGTTTATAATATTGTAACTAAAATGGTTAGTATGTACGTATCTGCCTTTCAAGTTTTTAACATTTTTGAGAAGTGGTTAGTTTTAGGGAACACTGAAAAATGGAGTAGAAACTATTTTTACTCATAAATTGTTAGAAAAGTTTAAAATTAATTACAAAGAAAGGGCAAGTAACACACTGAATTAAACACAAAGACTGAAATTGTATTTTTTAAAATGTATTCCAATAATATTTGCTTTATCCATTTTTTTAACATATAAACATTTATAAAATTAATATAATATGTATTAATTAATATTTTAGGTTTTTATAAATCTGTAAATTTGTAAATATTTTTACATTTTAAATACTGTCAATTTGTCTGTATATTCAGCAAAGCGTAAATGTACGCATTACATACAAATACCAATGAATACTAATTAGATAATGCTGTTTAATTGGACCAATGGGTTTATAATTTATATTTTATTTAATTCATATTTTTATATGTGACCCTGGACCACAAAACCAGTCATAAGGGGCAATAAATAAGCTTTCCATTGATGTATGGTTTGTTAGGATAGGGCAATATTTGGCTGAGATACAGCTATTTGAAAATCTGGAATCTGAGGGTACAAAAAAAATCAAAATATTGAGAAAATCGCCTTTAAGGTTGTCCAAATGAAGTTCTTAGCAATGCATATTACTAATCAAAAATTAAGTTTTTATATATTTACAGTAGGACATTTACAAAATATCTTCATGGAACATGATCTTTACTTAATATCCTTATGATTTTTGGCATAAAAGAAAAATCAATAATTTTGACCCATACAATGTATTTTTGGCTATTACTACAAATATACACCACCGACTTAAGACTGGTTTTGTGGTCCAGGGTCACATATAATGCTATATCATACATTCTATTCTGAAACAAGCATAACTGGCATACATTTGGAATTGTTTGCATTACTCCATACTAAAACGATTTCACATACTGTGATGACATCTTGGCGAGAGTGGCTGTACGTGCCCGCCATCCTCTTGCAGTGGAAAACGCTGTTGACTGCCTAATAAATCTGCTTTACCGCCCAAAGGTCAGCAGGAAGCATTACAGAGTCTCCGCAACGGCAGGATTCGTCTACAAAGCACATCTCCTCACTCCTTTTTCCAAGGATCACTGAAATTTATAAGTTGCTGAACAAGTACTAAAGGCCATTAAAAACGTAGCTGGAATTTATGTGAGGCAGAGGTGGAAATTATATAATTAGGGAGCTCAAATAATTTTTCAGTCGGATTCTTCTCACAGACCTTTAAGTTTAATTGGGTGCTAACGGCAGCTAGGAACCAATGATGACGACAGACACGGGAAATAAATCAGGGGGAAAAGTCAAAGGTCGCACTTATTCATGAGGAAGACATGTGTAATGAGGAGGAAGAGAGAACGAGGCTCTTCATGTTATTCTAGATACTTTTTAAGGTCTGTGTCTTTTAATTGCTTGACCTCTTTGTCACTTTGACCTCATCATGAATGTACAGACCCATTTAGTGTTATGTAAATACAGACTTTTCCTTTACATCGCATCCTAACCAGGAACAATATGACCATTGACACTGAAAGCAAAATTTTCAGCCAATCAGATCTGTGTGTGAGCATAAAGATGCATCGCAAGTGATGCACACATTGTGCACTTACACTATACATAATGTATTCTGCCATTTGGAACAATAGTATCGTCTCAAACGAAACACTAAATATTTGTTTGTTACTACATGGAGGCATTTATCATTGTCTACTGGATGGAAATTAAGTTTTAAATGAACCTGGCATGGAAAATTGCATGGAATAGAAACAAGCAAAATGTACACTTTATGAACATACACCTTGTATTTTTATGGCTTCTGTTATGATTCTTCAGATGGCATCTTGAGGGACTTGTCTTACGATATCCAATGTTTCCAAACTTCTGCAGTCAATTTCCTCCATTCCAGGTTTGATGTTTAAAAAACATGAGCACCAGGATTTTAGTTCAATAAATTTCCGGTTTGGGGAGAGCTACCCAACAAAAACGCTACAGAATTATTAACCATGCAAGCGATAAAATGCAGTGTTGCTCATCACTGCTGCGACTGGTTGAGACAGAAAGTTGGGCTGAATTCAAAACAGCACACTAGCGTTTACCGTTTGCCAGATATGCAGCTAAGAGACAGATAGCTTTTATTGCCTGTTGCTTTGCCGTGTCATGTCTGACAGACAGTTGCCAAACTGGTTATCCATAACCAAAACAAACAGTCAAACTAATAAATAAACAAAGGCAAGATTCATCATTAAGAATACCCAAGAAAAAAAAAGTCCCTTCATGTCTATCAAGGTTTTTTAATCTCTACTAGGCAAAACGGGCTGGTGTTCAATCAATCAATTCCAGATTCACTTTTCATTTATTTATTTATTTTGTGCCGGTCCTCTACAGCAGTCTGCTTTAATAATACTCCCATCAGCAGATGCATTCAGTGGAGATTTCCAATTTATTTCTAATCAAGCTTTATCTAATATTCTCCAGACAGGCAATTAAAATTTCAGAGTACACCGAAAAGCCATTGCTCACTTTTTATTTTCTCCCAGTGTTCATTTAGAGTGTTATTTCATTAAAAACGCTCTCGTTGATGAGTTTGGTGCTATTTGCCGGCACATTTAATTACTATATTCAGCATCCTCTCCTGTTGAGAACCCTATCAGACACGTCTGCCTTTCTCTCCATTTAAAATACCTTTACGAGACAGCGTCCAAGCTCAGAAATCTACTTTAATTACTCAGACACCAAAATATGAATCTTCACCACAATCAGTTACATCTTGCGCATCATTGTCCAGACCATGGGTGTAATTTAAGAAATCTCTGGATGTGTGTAGTGTATCAGCTGTGATCTTCTCCCACTGCACAGCTTATCACTAACAGTACCTTCATTGAGGACTAGCTAATCCGATTATAGTTTAGTGGGTCCTACACTAACCTCAGTTTTTCCACTAAGATAGCATGCGACCAGAAGGGTGTAATTGGAAAGGTTGAATTTGTCATTAGAAGTTATAATGAGATTCTTCTAGTGAAACATAGTTCAGCTACAGAAGCTTCGAGCACCAAAAACAAGCAGCAGTGTGTTCACAGCCCTCTCAATGTGGATTAACCATACGTAATGTTTTATTAGATTCATCATTTATTCCTGCCAAGGAGGAAGATCACATCCTCTTAACCCTGCAGTTATACATGGAGGTGAAGTCAATTTAGCTATGTTTTAGCATTAGCATTTTGTTTAAAAGCCTGCTGCTTCCTGACAGTCATGTGACAGTAGGCTAGTCTTTTGTAGCACGTTAACGGTTTCAAACACCCCCCCCCCCCCCCC
>NW_015659020.1:590780-609337 GCF_001515625.1 Sinocyclocheilus rhinocerous
CCAAAACAAAAAAACAAACAAAACAAAAAACGAATAAGTTGGTCATGGGCTTTATGTAGGAAATGTTAGCATGCTACATAAAACTATGTCACTGTGACTGTCAGAAAGCAGCAGGCTTTTCAACAAAATGCTAATGCTAAAACAGCTAAATTGATTTCACCTCCATTGTGAAGAGTTGAGAGGATGTGATGGTCTTCCTCGCCGTCAACAAATAGTTGTCATACATCTTTGGATTCCAAAAATACTAGAGGACATCCATAAGGGAAGAGAAACTGCATTCAACAAAACAACAACAAATCAGAAGCCAGATTCTTCAAAACAAACACTAAATCACTTACTATCTACCTAGGAATCATTATGTTTATGTCATTTCACATTGTTTTACATGTCAAAAACATTAAGTTCTTTATGTTTAAAACATTTTAATGTTAAGTAATTCACCTTATACTTATTATGAACAACAGAAAGACATCTACATAGCTACTTAGCCTATTAGCACTGATAATATGAAGCTAGCTACTGAGTCAGTGACTCTGATATGACCTTTAGATAATGCTTAAGATCCAATAACACAGCCTCAATATCAGCATGACGTGAGGAGGTCTATGGAGATCTCTCAACAATCACAAAGAGAACACCTACTACTATGTTTTCTGTCATCCTAAAGAGGTCAGTCAGTCAAATTCCATTGAAACATTAAATTCAGTTAGATTTAGATACAAGTCATGCTGGCTGCTGATATGTAGAAGCGACTGGTGTTAACGACCTCTGTGATTAGTTTGCCAATAAACCACTCGCTTCTGTTCAAGCGAGGGGAGCGTACAGTTCTAACGTGGTATTGATTTGGACGTTTGGCTTAAAATGTGTATATGATCACAATTGCTAACGAACCAACATGATGCCAAAGCACCATTAAAATAAATAAATAAATAAATAATCTTGATGTGTGGGGAAAAGAAACCCTTTTCTTGACAAAGTAGTAGTAGTAGTAGTAGCAGTAGTAGTAATAATAAAGCTACTAACATTAGCTACTGCATAAAAAAATGAAGGTAACACTTTACAATAAGGTTTCATTTGTTAACATTGGTTAATGCATTAATTGACATGAACTAAAAATTAACAATATATTTTTACAGCATTTATTAATCTTTGTAATGTTAGTTAATGAAAATGTTTTAGTTCACAGTACATTAACTAATGCTAACAGTTACAACTTTATATTTTAATAATGTATTAGTAAGTTTTAAACTTAATATTAACTAAGTTTAATAAATGTTATATGAATATTGTTCATGTTAACTAATATAATTAATTAATATTAACAAATGAAACCTTATTGTAAAGTGTTAACAAAATGAACACTAAATAAACCCTTAAATATGAAACATGTTCACTCTACCATATGGCTTTCCATTGATATCATAAAAGACTCACCTGCTAAAGCAAAGATCACTTTAAGTATGAATCCATAAAATATACTAAATACATTTAAACATCAAATCTGGCATTGCAAGCCCAATTATTTTTTGAAAGTATTCAAAGTGTTAAATTAGTTTTTTTTTCTTCTTCTCAGAATAAGGATGACTCTAATGCCAATAATATAAATAAGTGCACAACACTGGACGTTTTTGTCATCAACATATGAATGAAATATTTTCATGGTACAAATATATTAGTTATAGTTAGCTTATTAGATGCAGATATTGCTGTGAGGAAAATAGAGGCCTAGTCAGCAGTGATATGACATCTTAAAATGAACACACTTCTAGTAGAGGTTCTTTATTTATTGTACTTTATGGTGACTGATTTTGACTTATTTGGTATGTACCCCCCAAAAAAATCAATGCAGTCCTGTTATTGAAAGGGTAATTTTACGTACTTCAGTGGGGGAGATTGTGTCCTCCCTCTTCCTACACCCCCTTTTTTAACATCTCAGGTATTGCCGGTTGGAGGGCAGCCTTTCCAGACTGTCTCCAGGCCCTTGGTGTTTAATCAGAGACTCTTTGATTTCATGCACTGCTTCACTTTTACTGCATCTGTCTTGCTTATGGCAAGACAGGGGTGAAAGCAGCCCGGAGCTTATGTGAAAATTGTGCCTGCGAGGGGAAGAGTACAATGCGTGCCAGGGGTACAAGATATTACAAGCAAAACACAGACTCACAAACGCTCATACACAAGCACAAACGCGCACATACACAAATCACGCCCTAAGTACTGCATGCTTCTCGCCTATTTAGGGCGACCATGTCCAGCAGTGGATTTGAATATGCATGACTCTCCCAGAATCCCTTGCAGCACAGCCTCTGTGCCTAGTGTGCGTTGGCCCACTCACAAAACTATGGAAAAACAAGTATCTCATTTGAATATTTTACCAGCATATCCTGTCATAGACGATAAATACTTTGAAAGCCATGAAAGGGCATTATAATTTGGAAAACAGCAGGATGTAAAAAACAAAGTTTTCATGATGCATACATTGTATTTGACATTTGGCTACACATCATATTACAGTAGGTGTTTATCGTCTCTATTGTACTTACGAGGAGTGCAAGTACTTACTAAATGAGACTTGAATATGTTAAGATGCTAATTTTTATCTTGGTTTGTTGTCAGGATTACTTTCAATACTTTGCTAAGTGTATTTCAGATTATATCAATGAGAGCACAAGCTGTGTGAAAGCGGTCAACGCAGGGTTGAGTCAAAGTCAATCTTAGCCCATGGCAGTGCATTAGATATTACTTTCAGATCAGCAAATGTCTTTTTGCATTTGGCAACATTGAAATATTGTCAGAATAGCGTAGTTCAGTCTGTTCCTGCTCTCATACATGACTTCTAGACAGCGTTTCAAAACCAAACAAGTGACCTGCCCTTGACTACAATGAATATCAGTGTTTTTAACTCTCTAAATGTGTGTTTATATCATAGACTTTATAAAAACATGGACGTAGTGTCCGTGACGTCACCCGTAGGTTTCTGAAGAGTGTTTTTGAAGCTCAAAGTGGGCGGAGCGGGCCGTCACCATCTTGGCACTCCTTCTTCATATTCTTTGACCAACATTCCTTTTCTAATGTAGTGTGTTTTTCTTTTCCAGATAAAATTAAAGTTAGCTTGGTTTATAGCTTTTATTGCATTTTTAGGAAAAGAGATTGAGTAGGCTGGGTAAATGAGTCTAGAAATGCATTCCATTTTTGTAAGAAAAATTCTGCCAATAATAGAAATGTCTCTTTGAGACCACGAGTTTAAGTAGGACTTACACTTATCTAAAGTATTCCAAATGTTGAGATTATTAAGTGAATTGTTATCCTTTGTAATGTAATGTATACCTAGGTATTTAATAGTATCTTTAACAGGAATATTGTAAACGGTTGACAGAGGAAAGTTATGAATCGGTAGTAATTCACATTTTTTAAGATTTAACTTTAAGCCAGATGCCCTTGAGAAAAACTCTATGGTTTGGAGAATTTTTGGAACTTGATCAATGTTTTTCATGAATACGGTTGTGTCATCTGCCAATTGGCTGATGACTAACTGTTTGCCAAATACTGTCAATTTTTCAAAATCAGAATTTTTTATAAGAATGGAGAGCATTTCTGCAGCAGCAATAAAGAGCAGGGGAGAGATGGGGCAACCTTGTTTGATTCCTTTGTCAATTGAGAATCTTGGAGATATACCATGTGGTAATATAACTGTGCTATTTGTGTCTTTATAAATTAATTTAACTAGATTAATACAATTTTCTCCAAAACCAAATAATTCTAAAGTACGAAACATAAATTTGTGTTCGATAGTGTCAAAAGCTTTAAAAAAGTCTAGAAATAAAATGAAACCATCTTCAATTAAATAATTATAATCCAGTAAATCAAGCACAAGTCGTATATTATTATGAATTGAGCGGCCTTTCAAAAAACCTGACTGTGTCTCTGAAATAATCTGTGAAATTCCGGTTTTTAATCTGTTAGCATAAATATGAGTTAAAATCTTATAATCATTATTAAGCAGGGTTATGGGCCTAAGATTGTCTATTAATTTAGGATTTTTTCCAGGTTTAGGGATAAGAGTGATAACCCCTTGCTTCATAGTAGTTGGAAGAATATGGGATTCAGATATTTCTTTCAACATATGAAAAACAAGGTCTTTAATATATTTCCAAAAATGCCTATAGAAGTTACTCGTTAATCCATCTGAACCAGGCGATTTGTCTAATGATAAACAATTCACTGCTTTTTCCACTTCCTCCATACTAATATCCGCATCACAAACATTTTTAAAACTCTCATCTACTGTTGGAATCCAATCCTTAATGTGATCAAAGAAAGCATCAGCATATGTATGTGAATAAGAGGAGGAGTATAAATTACTATAGAAACAATAAATTTCCTTAGAAATTTTTTCAGGATCTGTACATTCTTGATCATTAATCAGTAAAGCTTTAACACTATTACGTTCTTGTCTCTTTTTTTCCAGTCTACAAAAATATGCTGAACTCCTTTCTCCCTCCTCTATCCACTTTGCTTTCGATCTTATATATGCTCCTTTGGCTTTATCAACATAAATGTTGTCTAACGAAGATTGAAGGAGTAGTAGTTTTTGTTTATCATTTTCACTTAAGAAGGATTTAATACAAATACTGTTTATTTCTTTAATAATTTCCAATTCTTTTTTTTTACTATTCCTGCTTAATAATTTACCGTAAGATATAGAGATCTGACGTACTTTATACTTTAAATATTCCCATTTCTCTCTATAAGTTTTAAAATTTGAATCTCCATTTATATTATTAATTGTAGCTATAATTTCATGACAAAAGGGTTCACTATGTAGAAGGTTTGAATTGAATTTCCAATAACCTTTTCTCCTTTGATATGCATTTGTAGGTCTAATAAGCTTAACCATACAATGGTCAGTTAATGGTGCAGCAGAAACTATAGAGTCTGACTCCAGACCAGATCTAAATTCAGAGACTAACCAGAAATCTAACCTGGATTTGACTGAACCATCAGGTTTAAACCACGTGAAAACTTGAATACCAGGGTTTTTAGTGCGCCATATATCTATCAATTTAAACACACTACAAAAGTCTAGCAATATGGGATTGTAATGGTGTCTCAGGTATTTTGAAGGAGATCTATCACGCCATTCGTCTATCACCATATTAAAATCCCCTCCAAAAATAAAATCTTCAGTAGGATACCTTTGGCATAGATCCTTAACAACTGTTGTAATCTCAGTAATTAAAATTTTGTTTTGGTTATGATTATTATATCCATATATATTTCCCAAAATCAAAACATTTTCATTTATTTCAAAAACACAAATTATCCAGTGACCACAAGTATCCCTAACAGTGGTTAAAATCTTCCCAGGAAAATTATTTAAAAGTACGGCAACACCTGCGGACCTATTAGAACCATGAGAAAAAAGTATTTTATCTCCCCATTGGTTTGACCAGAATTTTTCATCCAAGTCAACAGAATGAGTTTCTTGGAGAAGAAAACATTGCGCTTTTTCATTTTTACAAAAAAGAAAAATAGATTTCCTTTTAACAGAATCTCTTAGACCCCTAGTGTTGAGTGAAACATAAGAGAACATCTGGTTATAAGAACAAATATAGAAATAAGATAAATAAGCAAAGGAAGAAATAAAATAAGTAAATTAGTTTTTTGGAATTAAACACTCCTGCAAGGCCCCTATCAATCATTATTAAATACCAACAAGTTAACTGTAGTACAATGAATATCAGTGTTTTTAACTCTCTAAATGTGTGTTTATATCATAGACTTTATAAAAACATGGACGCAGTGTCCGTGACGTCACCCGTAGGTTTCTGAAGAGTGTTTTTGAAGCTCAAAGTGGGCGGAGCGGGCCGTCACCATCTTGGCAGCGCGTCACTCCCGGATAATCGAAAATGGGCAAAGAGGCGGGAGCAGGTTGCTGAAACCATGCCCACCTAGCTCGACGGTGGTGACAGCAGCGGCAATCCACCTGCCACTCAAGTGGCCACACCCTTAATTATGCAGAAATTAAAGGCTTAATATAATTTAAATGGATGAGTTATAAAAAAAAATCACCCCCCTCACAGTTGTCATGAAGGGCAAAATTATCTATATAGACCAAAACCACTTTTTGTACCAGGCTGTAAACACATTTTTCTAGCGGCCAGTCGATGAATTGCAGTTTTAGTCACTTCCGTGTTGGTTTCACGAGAGAGACCGGAAGATTGCCGCTTGGTTTATATGCATAATCTTAAACAGATTACGCCTAATAAACTCACAATGTGAACAAATCATTTACCAAGGAAAGGTCAAACTAGTTTAAGCAAAACCTGATCAGCACACTTAGATTTAGAGCCTGTTGTCTTGATTACTGGTGGTCTATGTATGTTCATATTTAAACCTGATGATTTAAATGCATTTTTCTTCTATTGTCAGGTTTTTATGATTTTATAGGGCTTTTTTTATGTGTATTGTCATGAAAAATGGAATGTGACTGGTTTGTAAAGCAGTTAAATAATTTCACTTGTTGTAAAATTTAAGCAACAATGTCTATCATGTTATTGTTGTTAAGCTGCATACCAAGTTATATACAGTTACTTGAAATGCTTCTATATTTGCCAATAATGCTAATAAAGGTGTCTCAGGATATGAAGAATGGAGAAAAAAAAGCTCTACACTGTAATTGTTAGGAGTGCATTTTACGAAATTATTTGAATAGGCCTAGTTTTACAATCATTCTATATCCTGCCTGCCAATTACTGTGCTTCATTCATACAGCCTATGGGGCCATAAACTATACGTTGGGATCACCATGACAATTCATAGTGCTATCGCAAGAACACCAGGTCTCCAGGACAAAACAATGACACAACAGTCAGGGTGCCAAAGTTACCGCAGTTGTGAAGCCCTCAGTCCAGCCAGGCCACAAGAAGTGTGCCAGAACCCGAAGAGCAGCGCTATACAAGAGCGTCTACGTCTGAATTTCCAAAACGCTAGCAGGCTAGCACTCCCAGGCCATCTCCTGCAGTCCCCGTGCAGAAGTGGCTAATTAAATACTAAGGTAGGAATAAAATCTTAATGAGAAACACAAGCTCGCAGCAGAGTTTGGCAGCGGCCAGCCAGCTCTTATTAGGTGTTCTCGCCCATATGTGCTTGGGTGAAGTACCCATTAGCGCTGTCCCTAATGGAGCTCCCTCCATGTTAGCATTAGCCTGCTGCGACTAGCGCGCCTGCAATTTCACCCCAAAACTTGGCAGCCGAGCACCGAGGAGAGCCCCACGATGAAATTTCTTCGCCTCCGTAAATATTTTATGCAAATGAAAATTTAATTCTTTGCTTAGTTTAAGCAATTTCCCCCTGTAAGTAGTGTGTTTGCAAAGGAGATTACAACATTTGCTGGTTTGTTTATAATTTAATTTTTTGATGTCAGGCTGTTGCTAATGTTTCCAAACGACATTTTTCTAAATCAGAGATAATCTTTTAATGGCCTTAAAATTAGTTAATATTTGGAAGACAGTCAAAAGCATTGGGGGTGTATTTTTGTTCTCTCTCTCTCTCTTTTTATTCTATCAATTCACTCATTCTCTCACCCTCTCTCAGAATGATAAAACCTACCAGCTGTGGCACAATAGAAAACATTTAATCATTATCTAGTCAAATGGAGCTGGAGCAATAAGCATTTGTATGGCGCTAGGCCCAGAAAGGTACAATAACTGTATATTTTAACTTAATAGCTTTTCTGGGGCATGCAAATTTCCACTCGGCAGATTGCTGGGATGCTACGCCGTACGACGGGCCAGCTTCCCTCGCCAGTGTTATTTTGTTTTCTCTCTGTTCTCTCACACGAGTCCTATTTATGTTGACCCACACCATTCACCTGTATGCCACACTCCAAAACATTCATGCTTATATTACTGTATATACACACTTGTCCAAATGGACACAAACAAACACTTGGGTTGCCAAATATAGCTGAGGAAAACAAGAGACTTTTCTGTATATGCCATTTGAGATTTATGTAAACTATTGGTGGCAGGCGACAACTGACCACACTGGAAACAGAAACAAGTTTCAACAGAGTTAGAGTGCATATCTGCAGCTATGAAGTGTATGTGTATTAAAACAGACACAACTTGGCTGAATTAAGTGCAATGCAATCAGATTATGGCAAACTGACAAACAATTTTGTTGTCATGTAAATACATTAATTTTAATGTCATACTAAAGTGCCACACCATAATGGACATATTAACTTACATTTCTTTCTCAAGAATTTCAAGACTCGGTTCACCTCCAAAATGTTTTTTTTCACAGAAGAAATAAAGTCATACAGGTTATAATTTTCATTTTGGGTGAATTATACCTTTAATGTATTAATTGTAATTAATTAAATTGTTTGCTATTTTGTGATTAATTGATTGATGACACTTGCAAAAGTTAAATGCTTAATGTGTTCTTAGCTGTTTGGCTTATAGATACAAGATAAACTGTGTCCTTTATTAAATTAATACAGAACATAATTCTATTAATTTTAATTTGGGACTCTGTTTTATATGGGAAGTGTGGCAACCCTAACAAGCACATGCACACAAACACACACTCTTTCTCATCACTGTCTCTTCCTCTTTCTCTGCCGTAGATTATTACATAAGATTAATAATGTAAATTTCACTGCCTGGCTTGCCTGAGAAGACCATGCTTTCAGAAATGGATGGCCCCACCATCCATCACCTCGTTTTTTCCAACCCTGTCCTTTTTCATTTTTCACCATTCCTTTAGGAGGGAAAAAAATCGTAGGAGTGGTGGAGAAGAGACTAAAGTAAAGAGAGAGATAGAAACACCAAACAGAGGATTGCACTTGAAGTGACTGCCCAATGTGACTGGACTGTCTGGCTAGAGGTTAGTGAGAGCTAGAGGCAATGTATTAAAGAAAGGGATGACAGGCCAGAGGTCTGCAACCTTTTCAGGTGGATAGAGGGTAGGAGAAAGAACCCTTGTTACATGTTATATAAAAGTGAGTGCCACATTTTAAGCTTATCATACACTGTAAAAAGTAATGAGTTGAACTTACTTGGAAAACCTGTGGAAACTGATTGCCTCAAATTTCTCAAGCAAATTAGTTTATCATTTTTGAGTTAATAAAACTTACTGTAACTTTGTATAGGTAACTTGTGTATATGTATAGGTTACCAGAAAACTTGAGTGTTGCAAACTCAATAGCTCATTAATGTATTTACATAATTTATGAGGATTACATTGTAAATCCATTAAACTAATGATTTGTATCTGTGTTGATGTGTCATTTGAACTGATTTACTGGTCCATATGTGTAAATTTGTACACTATACCATTTTTTAAAGAAATTAATACTTTTATTTAGCAAGAATGCATTCTATTGATCAATAGTGACAGTGGAGATATTTATAATGGTTCAAAAGATTTATATTACAAGCAAACACAAACACTTTATATTCATAAAAGAATCCTATACATCACAGTTTTCACAAAAATATTAGGTAGCACTTGAATTGTTTTCAACACTGATGATAATAATAATAATAATAATAATAATAATAATAATAATAATAATAATAAATATTTCTTGAGCAGCAAATCAGCATAATAGAATTATTTCTGAAGGATCATGTGACTGACTGCTGAAAATTCAGCTTTGCCATCTCAGGAATAAATTACATATTAAAATTTATTCCAAAAGAAAACAGATATGTTCAATTGTTATAATATTTTAAAATTTTTACTGCATTTTTGCTCAAGAAAATGCAGCTTTGGTGAGCAACTGAGATTTCTTTGAAAAACAAATTTCAAACAGTAGTGTAATTTTAGGTTTAAAAATGTTTGAGAGCCTATGATACATTTAGCTAAACTTAAAGGTTGGTTAAAGCTAACTTCTCTTATTTAAAGTGATAGTTCATTCAAAAAATCATTTCTTCACCCTCATGCCTTTCCAAACATGTAGGACTTTCTTCTGTGGAACCCAAAAGTATCCTATGTATACAATGAAAGTCAATTGAAAGTCAATTGTCTATACAATCAAAGTAAAATGAAATTGAACAAAAACTGATTAAACATATAAATGTATTTTCTTTTCGCGTTTCACAACAGCAGCACCCCTGCTGTAAAGTATAATGTTTTATCTAGTTAATATTTAGTGAAATGCAATGAAAATGAACCATCTCAACTGCGCAAGGCCTGATAGCAGTTTTGTATCCATCTCAAGCTTTTACACAGGCAGAGGGGATGTCAAGAAGACACAAAATGCTAATAAATAAATATGAGTTTTATGTATAACCATCACGGCTGCGTTTAGCGGTTAGTCCTCTGTGTTTAGTGCCCTTAAGCGGATATGTATGATAAAACATCGAGTGAATAAATAAACAGTGACAGGACGATATCTGGATTTCATATCGAACGTGAAAATCCGTGGAAAATTGTCACTCAACATATTCATATTGGAAGTCCTTTTCTTCTCAGTCGGCTGAACAAATAATACCACAGATGGTACAAAGCGGCGTGCCGATATTTCAAATGAAAGGCAGATTTTTCCATAAGCCAGCCATGTCCATGGGCAGACAGGTGTGCTATTTACATAACACTGAAGCCTTGGCGGAGATCGCCTTCTGTAAGTAAATGTCACCCATCCCGTCTCATTGGCGGATCCGGCAGCTACTCCACTGACATCCATCAAAATTTAGCCTGCTCTAGCCGCTGATGTATCTGTCTCGATCAACACCAGCGCAGGGGTGCAAATAGCACCAGGGATGTTTGTTTCTGAAAGGGGCTTGGAAGGAGCTGAGTAAATGTTGTTTCTCATAGCCTCTCCTGTCAGTCCAGAGAGGGGGAGCTCCGCTGTCCTTCGCGGGTTTGGATATAAGTACACGTGGACGGATCATGTCTTTCAATGATACAGATACACTGAACATGAAAGCTTGTATAGTCCGGACGATGATGTCAACCTGTCAGAGAAACTTCATATCCGCGAAAGCCATTTAGCTGAAAGATACTGAGACATTTCAAAAGCTTGTCAGCTGGAATAACACTTTTTGGGGTCAGATCTATGACCAGATCTTTTATCATTAAATCAATTTTTTTACTATCTATTAATTTATTCAAAAATATAGAAAAAAAATCAGGCAGTAAGTTTAATACACCTTTTCTATGAGAAGCATGTTTTTAGTTTCTGAATTAAAAATAAATTTTTTGGAAGTCAAGAATACAGCAAGGTGATTTAGCTGAAGTGATGTCATTATAAGGTTAGACATACTATTTTACTACAATTTCACAATCAATTAACAAAACAAACAATTATAACAAAAACAAACCCTCAACTTGCAATATATATATATATATATATATATATATATATATATGTTATTTTTGTAATTTTTTAAATAAAATACAACGTAACCAGTCATTGTGTCTGGTGACTTTATCATAGCCTAACCTTAACACAAACTCCTTCGCTACTTGTTAACATTTGAGAAACATTTGTCTGTAAACTCATGGTTTGTGCACCCAACATGTGATTATATATAAAAAAAAAAAATTATATATGAGAATATATATCTTCCACAGAATATATAAATACATATTAATACATTTAGACAACTTAACTTAATGATCGCTATCAGGATGTGAAGAGACTTTCAACCAGCATAACAAAAAATGTTTCTAAAGACAATCACCTATTTTACCTTTAAAAATATTTTTAAAACTTTCTTGAACATAATTATTGTGTTTTTGAGGTTTTTAAGGAAAATATGTTTTGCTTGAAGCCATTAAATTATATCTTAATGTTGTGCAACCAACATGAATACAGTTTATTTTATAGATTTGATTATTGTAGTGCACAGTCTTATATATATATATATATATATTATTGACCAAAATAAGTCATATAATGGAAGTAAAACTGCTTTACAAACTTGCACTGATCATCATGGCTCATGTGGCCTAACCGCTATGCCACAAATCCATCCTCCTAATTTGTGATTAAATCATGATTAAAACCAACCCACTGAGCTGATTCGGTGCTGGCTGAACGACAACGGATATGTTTGCAAAGCTCTCACCCTGAGGTATATCCATTCTGGCTCCAAAACTTGCTTCTTCGTGCCTTTTCCTTCCAGCTCTGCATTATTTAAATGACACGTTGGCTGAGAGTGGCTCTTTTGTCCCTGGAGTTTGAAGGCGAGTGGCTCATCGTTCATGCCTGTGATTTCTGTATGAGCTCCGTGAGTGGGGCGGCAGGTGTGGCAGCGGCTGGGCCCTGGGTGAGGCCTCTCTCCCCGGCTTCGCTTGCAGATCGGGCCCCGATGCCTAATGAGTAAGGTGTGTAGCGACTGGTCCTCTGTGAGGAGGGTTATAAAGCACTGTTGGCCTCCAGGATGGCAGAGTGCTCACTCCTCCATCGCCCCCTGGGCACCCGGAGAGAGTTGGAGATGGAATTTCGGATCTCTCATGGTCTCTTAGCATCAGTGGTGGAAAGAGTACTGAAAAAATATACTCAAGTAAAAGTACCATTACCTTCCAAAAAATGTAGTGTGAGTAGAGTAAAAGTACTTGTCCAAAAAACTACTTGAGTGAGAGTAAAAAACTAGCCTATTTATAAGTACTCATGAGTATTGAGTAGTGAGTACTGAGCCATACAGCACACAACACATGATGCAATAACCCTTTCACTTTGCTTATGCAAGAACCCTGCACTGCTGACGGTGCCGAACAGCTGAGGTCATTATTGAATCATGAACTAAATAATAACCTTTGAAATGATCTGCGGTGGGGTATGCGGGGGCTATAGGTAATGTGTTATGCTGATTAGTGATTTGTGATTATGAGTGAACAGGACCCTGATGTATTGTACTCAGAAATATTGAGCGTGTGTGTGCGTGAAGTTTGACTGGCCCTGATCTCCTCCCAGCACTAAAAAGCTGTAGGAAAGAACAGATGGAGAGGCTAACCACACAATTATCCTCAACTGCCCGATCATAACTGTTTGGGATGCGATATGTTTTCATTATCTGTGCTGTAAACTACAGGGATAAGCATATTCTTTCCTCGGATTCAAAGAAAAACAGTCTGTACACACAAACAACGCATTGAAAGGGAGTGTTACAGTTAGGGTTAGTAATAATAAACACAACTACAACTACTACTACTGCTACTACTAAAAATAGCAACATCTTAAAAAAACATTATTATTATTATTATTATTATTATTATTTTATTATTATAAACATATGTTCGATTTTGAATTAAAATAGTTTTTAACATTTAACATGCCTTTGTCTTCAGTTGATGTTACAACTCACCATGGACATTGAAACCACTTTTATTATTATTATTATTATTATTGTTGTTGTTGTTGTTGTTGTTGTTGTTGAATTTAATGGTTTTAATGGATAAATAATATGTATAATAATAATAATAATAATTTTATTATTATTATTATTATTATTTGCTTAATGTTGAATTAAAATGTTTTAATGAACAAAAAAAAAATTACCACAATAAATTTAACATTTAGCATGTCTTTGTCTTCAGTTGATGTTACAACTCACCATGGACATTGAAACCACTTTTGTTTTTGTTTGTTATTATTGTTATTATTATTATTATTATTATTACTGTTATTATATGTTTACCTCTGATTTAATAATTGTAATGGACAAATTATATTTTAATCATAATAATAATCATAATAATAATAAGAATAATTCATTATTATTATTATTATTATTATTTGATTAATGTTTTTAATGACAAAAAATTTATTATTACAATAAATTTAACATTCAACATGCTTATGTCTTCAACATGGTGTTATAAAACACCCTAGTAGGTATTAAAACCAAACATGCCATATTATTTTTAGTAGTAGTGGTATGGTTTTAATCATGAATTAAAAATGTTTAAATGCATAAATAAAACAAATTTGATATTAAAATGTGACATTTAACATGCATGTCTGTGTCTTCAACTGGTGTCACAACTCACCCCATAAGTTACAGATATCAAAACCACTTTATTTCGCTGCAGATAAACATGCAAATATTATAAGGTTTGAGACACACAGCACAAAAAAAACACGGATTTACAGATGCTGAAACAATGCATGTTGTGTCCCTGATGTCCCGTACTGTAACTTCAGAATCCGTAGTGTCTTGTATCTTCTGTCGTCTGCCTCCTCGTCTTGCTTACTGTAGTGTCCTGAACTGTCTTCAGTGATCTTACATTTAAACACTCTTCAAACTTGAACCAAGAGTCTAAAGTTTACAGCTGTGTGAATACCTCTCATTTATGTATCCGACATCAATAGTTATCACATTTATTGTGCAAACATCTCCCGATTTTAGTGGTCAGTTATATAGAGAGACAATAAGAATGCAGACCAAGCACTCATAATATTTTGCCACCAATTACTATTGATTTTACTATCACTTAGCTGCAGGATGTTGTTTTATTACTAATATATTTAATGTGCAAATCAATAGGAACACTTGTTTGGCTCATTCTTAAGACACTAATAAAATCAAACATCTCAGGAGTGAAATGCTATCCGCTCAGCAGAGGGCCAGAGCAGATGTGTAATGCAGTAGTTTAAAGAGATGCCATATCTCCTGGCCGTCTCCAATGAAAGCGTCTGACAGGGCCTTTCCAAACACAGGGTTATTTCCCAGTGCAGTAGTTTTTAAATGAAGCCTCTCTTTTGGCAAACCGGCCCCATTAAGTTCACATCTCTGGATCAAATTGAAGCTGTCCAACTCATCAAACACAACAAACAATACTGTTTGCCCAGGTGCCATCTGTGCAGCGACTGAGCCCAGGCCAAAATAACGCAGGCCTCTTGCTTGAGATTCAAGCATAATTTCCTCCGATATCCACTTTTATATTGTCTGGTGGATGGACACGGCTAGAGAGAGCGTTTTGAGATCGGCTAATGCCATGTTTTATCACATTTTTCACCTGACAGCCTTGTATTGAACCAAGGACACACGATTCAGGCTTTTTAACGGCTGCCACATTTGCTAAGGATTGTGGGTAAGTAGTGATAATCCAAGCTGTATAATACAACCAACCTTTTTAGTTGCTCCTGGAGCTTTTTGCTCGAACTTTCACTAGCTTTAAAAGCATTTGGTAGCATCGGCGTGATAATTCATCATTAAAATTATATTCAAACGCAGGCCTTAAAATAATTCAGCCTGAAAAACAGTAAAGAAAGAAAGGCAACATGACAACACACAGGCCTTCCAGAAGACATACTACCAGACAGAGCACAAAGACAACGGAAACAAAATGTACCCAATGTTTACATAGGAAATTTGCAAAGATTTATTCACCATGGGTGAGTTAGGGATATGAATCCACCCTCCATTTAAAGCAGTCTCTTATTCCCAGCAGCCCGGAGGGCTCTAAGCACGTCTAATTTCACCAACAGCTATAACTCTCCTGAAAACTACTGCTGCTCCTCCACCGTTAGATCAGTGTAATCTCCTCTCACATGAGGTAAAAATACACTTAAAATATATGAAGGACTCAGAGCTTTGCTGATGAGGGAACAGCAAAAGGTGGATTTTATTTGTGGATCATAAGTGAAATCTATAAGCATAATAAAGTGCTATGATCTGTTAACATTTAGACTGGTTTTATGGAATCACTATTTGCCTGTGTTAATCTGTTTGAACTTTTAATCAATTTTAATGTATTTGGACCTCACTGAATGTGCAAAAAAAGTGAGTAAATGACAGAATTTTAATTTTTGGGTGAACTATCCATTTGATAGTTTGATATACTGTATATATATATATATATATATATATATAAACAATTAATGTAGTAACATTGGGCAGTAAGATTTTGTTTTGTTTTGTTTTGTTTTGTTTTGTTTTGTTTTGTTTTGTTTTCTTTTCTTTTCTTTTCTTTTCTTTTCTTTTTTGTTAGCAAGGATGCATTAAATAACTCAAAAGTGACAGGAAAGTAATTTATAAAGTTTTTATTTTTATTTTTTTTTCTAGATTTCTAATGCTTTTCTTTTGAACAAATATTTGTCAGTTTCCACAAAAATTTTAAGCAGCACAGCTGTTTTTTTTTAACATTGATAATAATAAGAAATGTTTCTTGAGCAGCAAATCGTCATATTAGAATGATTTCTGAAGGATCACGTGACACTGAAAACTGAAGTAATGACTGCTTAAAATTCCCATCACAGGAATAAATTACATTTTAAAATATATGTATTGAGAAAACTCTTATTTTGATATGATGGGGCCTTAAAAATAAACACATAATTATAAGAACGTTTTAGTTGACATTGATTTGCTGACTCTCCAAGTGCCAAAATCATGACGTTGATGTCGAATTACTATAGAATAGATCATGCTGTCTTGCCAAAATGAGGCCCTTTCCTATTCACAGCTAAACAGCAGGTATTTACAGCATGACTTGGCAGAAATCAGGTCTGATCGCTTTTGTGAACAGCTTTCTCTCTGGCCAGCCGGGGATTTCTTAAGCCCAAACAAAGAGTGTCAAATGTTGGTGCCATTACTGCCAAGCATAATGAAGCATGCGTCTTTTCAGGAGGGGGGAAACGCTGAGTGACTGCGTGCAAGTAGGGCAGGTTGACGCCGTGTGGGCTTCAGATTGAGTGATGACTGCATGGCGTGATAGAGTAAGCCTTGGAAACAAA
Organism: Sinocyclocheilus rhinocerous; assembly: GCF_001515625.1. Taxonomy (NCBI): domain Eukaryota; kingdom Metazoa; phylum Chordata; class Actinopteri; order Cypriniformes; family Cyprinidae; genus Sinocyclocheilus; species Sinocyclocheilus rhinocerous. Next base: position 607,477 of record NW_015659020.1, read on the forward strand.
GCGAGCCGCGCTCTATTTATAATGTGTAATTGGTAATGTGATAAAGGCAGGGTTTGAGTACAGGCTACCTCGGGTCTGCACTCATGCATTCTGGCCAAGAAGAGCATTTTTCACAAAGCGTTCATGGCTTGCTGAGTCTGTACAGCAGGTGCTGGCACTGAGGTTGGGTGGCATGATGGTATAGACAGAGTAGCAACATAAATGTGTCAAAATGTAGAGATGCTAATATACCTAAAAATCTGACACCATTCAGAAAACTTCCAGTGTCAGCAGCTTTATTCATGTTAATGGGAGTGGTTTCATCAGTGTTGATTCTTCAATAAATAATATCCATCAGAATTTTAAATGTGGACATTTAGAGAAATATTTACTTATCGGAATTCCATAATTTACTAGAAAGTAGACTTGAATGAAACATTGTCTTATGATGTGTTTCATTCATATTCAGTCAGAAAGTGATCTTGAGCTGCTGTGACCCACAAAGAAGAGAAATGTCACATTAGGACGCATGCCAGAAGAGCCAAAAACACTTGGACACAAACATAAAGTCTAAAAAATACACAATTACAAGTGGAATAAGATCACTGGTGTTTTGAATTGAATTTGGAGCAGAAGAAAGGGTTTTTAACTTTTTTTGTTGTTGTTATGCACATTAAGTTTTTCAACTTAATGTTTCTAGCAAAAATACACTGTAAAAAAGACTTTTCAAAACTGTAAATAAAACCGATTATTGGATTAGATTTATACAAGAAAATACTATTTTATTCTCTCTACTTTAAAATGTCACACTTAATTCAATGTGTCACTTGTCATTTATTTGTAATTTTTTTTTTTTTTTTTTTAGTAGCAGTTTTTGAGTGAAAATTGTACAAAACAATTTTAATTTTAAAAATTTGGTTTTACTTACCAAGGACACTTTCATAAAATATTTGAATGAAAAATATAGGTTACACTTTATTTTGATAGTCCACTTTAGACATTCTACTAACTATAAGTAACTTTGTAACTACATGTCAACTACATGTCAACTAATTCTCATTAATTCTTCCATAAACTCCAATTTACTTTACAATGAGACTACAAATTAACTACAATAACACAGGCTAACAGCCTCCCTACATTCAGCCATACTGCAGCAGGGGTTGTGTGAGAATGTGGGGTAAATGTGTGTGTGTGTGTGTTAGCCCCGGGGATAAGTTCAGCAAGCAGCCTGTTAGTTCAGCTCAACTGGTGAACATGGCAACACAGGCAAGGTCGTGATGGCGATTATCAGTGTTCAAGGTCATGTGACCATGTGGGATTTGAAGAGAGGTAGCGAAAAGAAAACTGACATTGATCATGCTGAAGGTGGCCCTCTTTTCACAGAGGGAGAAATCAACAGATGGATAAATGGATTGTGGAATCATTTGTCGCATGGCTTTTTGTGTGAGGTGCAAACTACAATGTCATTAAGATCAGGCTACAGGCAAGACTCCCATAATGATGCTGCTTATGTACATTTTTGACACCAGCAACGTGAATAAATTTATACTGTGCCTTGCATTTTGAAACTTTATCCCATAAAGAAAAAAAATCATATATTTTCAGATACATTTACAAATATATTTCTACAAATAGTTAAAAAAAATTCTGAAGGATCATGTGACACTGAAGACTGTCAGTCTGTCTGTCTGAGTAATGGATGCTGAAAATTCAGCTTGCCATCACAGGAATAAATTACATTTTAAAATACATTACTTAAAATATAATTAATAAAAACAGTGATTTTAAATTGTAAGAATATTTGTATTAATATATACATACATATATATATATATATATATATATATTAATATATATATATATATATATATATATGTAT
>NW_015659020.1:609478-617506 GCF_001515625.1 Sinocyclocheilus rhinocerous
CCCGGCACCTCAGCCATTGGTATTCCCTGGCGTGGCCGGAGTTCATACGGCTAATGGAGTCGCTACCTGGGGACATTAATTGTGCGTGACACCACTCGAGGGGCTTTTGTGCACTCGCTCTAATATCAGTACGCACCCCACCGACAAAGCGCCGGGAAAGATTACAAACAAAGCCCAAATAACTGCCAACCTTACACTGCAGTTTGACAGAAGGGGGGCCTCAAGTTCACTCCTGATACCGACTGGCAAACCCCCGGGTGTGTAGCAACATCGGGTGATGGCGAATCTGTTTCCTCTGCTAGGAATAATAATAATAATAATAACACGTAGTGAGGGAATGTGTCTTCATCAAGAAGAGGAGGCCAAGGGATGATGTAAAGGCAAGGTTGCAAATGTGGACTAATGCTTAGAAACAATGGCTTACAGCAACTCTAACAATATGGAATATGTTTCAAATAATGCAAAATCTTATTACTAAACACATACTTTTATAATACATTAAAGTCCAAAAGGCTGAGCCCACTGGTGAAAGTGGTACTATTTAGCATTTTTATAGCTTAATGGAACATTTTTCTTTACAAATGATATCATCAGCATAATTTGGGTGCATAGTTGAATTTGCTGTGACTACTTTACCTAAATTCCTAGCAACACTAGCAATATTAACTCAACAAGTTTGTGTGAAACCAGATGATCATGTTTTCTAGCATGATTTGAGATGATCGAAAGAGCTTCCGTGGAAGAACATCTTACCATTACTGATTAAAAATTTGGGGCCAATGAGATTTTTAAAAATCTTTTTGAAAGAAGTCTCTTATGTCCACCAAGTCTGCAGTTGTTTGATAAAAAAAAAACTATAAAACAGGAATACTCTGAAATATTATATCAGTTTCAAATAACTGTTTTCTATTTGAATATATTTTAAAATGTAATTTATTTTTGTGGTGGCAAAGCTGAATTTTCAGCAGTCTTCAGTGTCACTTGACTCTTCAGAAATCATTCTAATATGCAGATTTGCTGCTCAAGAAACATTTATTATAAATCCTAAAAATATTTGCAGGTTTAAAAGAAAAAAAAATCCTCTTTTTTATTTATCGGACCTCAGACTTTTAGGCCCCACTGAACATAACATGCAGTAAAAGTATATATATACAATTAATTTAACGCCAGAATATAGGAGTACACTGGGTGATACTAGGGAAAATGGTGATTTAATTTGTTGAGAATAACAAGTGATCTTGCAAAACCCACAGGACATGAAATTAATGCGCTTGGAAATTATCATATTTCTCATTACACTGTCACCCGCCAAGCTCGTGCAGCTACCTGGTCCAGAAAAAAAGACTGCTGGAATATGAGAAAGGAAGCTGTTAAATTGGAATGGATTATTGTATATTATTGTCATCTTTTCTCCCTACATCCCTTGCAATAACTGCTGCCTTTTGCCATCATCATTTACTCAACTGAAAATGTATGTTGTAATAAACTTCTGAGCAAAACACCGAAAAGTCCCACCGAAAAGTGTAACAGTGTCTGACTATGTGTGTGTGTGTGTGTGTGTGTGTACACTCACCTGAGCTTATGCAAAGAGTCCCAGAGACTTCATTGTGAGTGTAAGTTGAGGGATACATAAGAAGCTTTTGAATAGAATATTTAATTTCTCTACACAAAACTTCAGACTTCTTATTACACGATTCCAATCTAAGACTTTTAATAGGATCTTTGTCATCCAGGTTATTTGCTTCATGGTCCCTGGCGTGATAGTAAATGCCAATCCTCTCATTCAAAGTTAGAAAATCATTACTGTCTTTTGTTACTGGATGTTCTAGCAAGCCACAATAAAACCAGCCTCGTGTTAAGAGTGTCAAAACTATTCTCCAAAGATAATGTGAAAAATGGCTTCAAAAGAGCCACTCAGAGAGATAATATGATAATTTGATTTCCTTGATAAGCACCATGGAAAAAGCCTCGCTCTGGCCCTTTTTTTTTTTTTTTTTAAGAAGCAAAATCCATTACCTCTTCTTAATTCACCCTGGCATAAATTAAGTATTCTCACTGGCTATTAGCCTATCCATTAATACAGCCAGGGTCAAGACAATTGAAACCTAAAGAAATATGGAGAAGTATTTCTCCAAAGCGTTTCATCTAATGGCTGCTGAGCGAGAGTCCAGGATCTTTTCCCATTAATTGTGAAATTATCTTTCTTTCCTTTTTCTTCTTATAAACAGGCAGGAGGAGATAAGAGGCACAGGGGCCGATAATCCTGTTGCGCGAAATGAATTTCCGTTCCACTTGTTTCTTTATGTTTCAGGCAATTTCTGCGGGGCGATAGATTGTTTCTGGAGATACGGGCTGTGAGAGTAGAGATGGGGAAATTTCTGAAGGCAAGTGTAAAATCAGTTTGGTACCAAAACTGCATCAAACTCGGAATAATTATAGAGTAGTGGGGTAATGTGACATTTACCTTTATGGCAATTTCTGTGGGTGAAATGCAGAATGCATCTCAATAGAAATTTGCGCAATCTGGAATTTCACGAATCATTTCACCACACAAATTTTGCATCGGATTCATGTTTATTAACCACAGAACATACAAATTTACATTTACCACTAAAAAGCTGGTTCGTTTGGAAGTGACCTCAGAGTAAGCAGTGATTCATGCATCGTGACAGTATTGATAATGGACAATGGACCTTCTCTGCTCGCAAAATTTCACTACGGCGCCTTTGCTGTTCGTGAAACTACCCTTTACTCTCCGCTCAGCAGTGTAATGTGCTGGTGGGCCTCAGTATTCACTGACCACTTCACTATTTCATCTACCTCCAACTATTTTTCTACTTTGGGGAAAACACTTTCTATCACTGTCAGATAGAGCAGGGATAAAAACTCTCCAGCCCTGGATTAGCTGTCCACTTGCCTCCCTGCAGTCTCAGAACAATAAAACACAAGAGTGCACTTCCCTACATGGGTCCTCCACATTTACTTAGAGCAGCTGAGATACGGCTGCTCCAGGCCATTGTGTTTTGGATCTTTAAGCGTGAATCACAAAAGCATTTGAGAGCCTGATTTGAATATGAGCTCATTTGGATGAATCAGCTAATTGTTTTATTTCCAGTTCGAACTTTCGAGTGCTCGTTTATAAAGTGATGGAGGGAAAAAATAGAATCCTCAAAGAAATCTTCATATTCCATTCTTCTCAGTGCTCGTTTGTGCATTTCAGATTGTCTGTGTCCCTCGTTGCAGCCGAGATGATCTGATTGTGAGTAAAAACAGACATATAAACCTTTCAATCTGTTTAATTAAGACAGCTTAGCAGTGGCACTGGGTTGCTGAGTATTTAAGCTAATTACGGTATTAATTACAGCATGAATTAAATGACATAATTGCCTTTCAAAACAATGACTCTGATAGCTTAGGTGAGGTAAAGGGTTAATTTACTGTGGAACCAAGCATGCATTATTTACGCACACCCTGATGAATAATACATTTAAGAAGCAGGCTTATAAATTTCCCAACACAAAGCTAAAGCAAAGCAGAGAGCCCAAGCCGAGGCTGATTTGAATATATGTCTCAGATGAATATTGCTTGAGTTATGGTTGTGGCAGAGTGGAGGCCCTCATTTCATTTCTGTAGCTGTGTAAAAAACACAGGAGAATTGAAACATCTCTCCCTGTACAAATGACCTCTTAATATTAGCCATAGGATTAAAGAGGGAGAAAGAGGAATGTTTCAATGGTTGGGTCCATACTGTTTTAATGAAAAAGTTGCTTATGGATTGAGAATAATGTTAACTGTGTTGCATTAGGGCTATAAATGTAATACTGCAGGTTACATCATTCCGCCAGTAGGTGGCGACAAGTGACTGTCCTTTTGAGTGAATAATTGACTCATTAATTAAAAAGATTCATTCAAAACACTGATTGAATCATGAGTGGCTACCTTTATGAGTTGAAATATTAACTAAACCGAATCGTTCACAAACACCGATTCATTCATGAATTCCACTGTGTTGCTCAGCGGCGCAAAACATTCTGTCGTGACTTGGTTTGGAGTTGTTTTCGTTGGCGCAGCAAAAGTGCACAAAGTAGCCTAACAGCAATGTTGTGTGTAAAACATAAGTTAATATTATTTTGATATTTTTAATATTATTAGGATTACCTGCTGTTATATCCACCTTATCTTGCAACACGGAAGTAAGGTAGCCTATTTTCTGTGAGACTTTGGATTCATTAATCGCTGTAGGTAACAGTAGCCTAAAAGGTAAAACTATTTGCGCTACAAACCAGTGTGTTTATCACTATGATAATAAATTAAAATAATAACAAAATACCAAAATCAGCTGCAAAATCAGCTGCTTAACAGGAAGCGGCGGACACTAGGGCTGTCAAATTTTTTTTCGAATTTCAAATATTCGTCGAATTTCGAATAAAAATCCACATTCGAACGCAAAAACGTTGCATTCGAATTTTAGGTGTGCGTTAAGGAGGCAGCCTTATCAGTGGCACACGAGATGCGATGACGATGTAGGCCTAAGTGTCGTTGCATTTTAATGTTTTGCGCCCTCTTGTGGCCTCAGGAGAGAAGCCAAAAGCTTTTCTTCACCCTAACTGAAATTATGCATTTTAAATTCGAATATAATTCGAATTTTGATAATATTTAAGTAAAAAATTCCAATTTAGTTTTTCAGCCATTTTGACAGCCCTAGTGGACACCGAAGCCTCTTAAAATAAGGTGGATATGCGATATGTTATAGGCTAATAGGCTATATTGTTATGTCATAATACATAGCCTAGTTATGTCAAAGTGAGCAAAAAGCTAGTTAAAGTAGATTGTTCCCGAATGAACACAAAACAGAACCTATTATTTGAAATTATGAAATAGGCTGATTTGACTAGAAAAAAACAAACAAACTTCTAAACAAAAGAAAGAGCTGGTCAAGGTCATGTTTACCATTGGTTTCTTAAAAAAATAGCTTATTTACACACAGAGCTGTATTTTTTTTATTGCTGTGCATATTTCTGTACCGAGCAGTCAATCTTGTCTGGCAGTGCAAAAAAAAAAAAATATTAAGCAGCATATTGATGATCAGTTGGGGAGATGTAGCTCTTCAAAGCATTGTTTCATTAAGAGTGAACGCTATTACTACTGGACATCAAACTGAACATGTTGTAGGATGACTGAATTAGTGAAAACTGGGGGGGCATAAATAATAATATTCCTCTCTGGAAGTGTGTGCATGTATATCCGAGAGGTGAAATGTAAAGAAAGACAGTAAAATAATGGATAAGTTTGGCATCCAAGAAGAAAATAGAGGAGAAATGTTCTAGAAAGTCGTGTAATCATCAGCCTTTTCACTAAAGCCCTACTGTGATTTGTGTTTTTAAAAAGAGACATGGCAATAGGCAGCCGTGAGGTGCCATTGCCGCCCAGGCACCCATGTGATGGCACAACACTTTCATTTCCCCCAGCCTAGACATCAGAAGGGGAGAAAAAAAAATTACATCTCAGTCTGACGAGTGACTAATCAAGGAGCTCGAAACGGTGCTGCAATAAATTACTCCGCCGTGAAATAAACCACACAAACAGACTGATGATAATAAATGTAAATTATTTCTCCGAAGAAATTTTCCCCGGTACATGAGTAATACCAACCATCAGGAAGGAGTCTTCCTTAACATTAATTACAGAAAATGACAAGTGAGCTGACAAGTAGGAAGGCTCATTATCTGCGAACATATTCACAACTTCGCAATTTGCCACGAAGATGGACTCCAGCTAAATTAATCTCTTTTCTTTGCATGAGCCCCTTCTAATTTTCATGTTATTAACAGGTTTGCAGTATCACTCAGTGCTTGTCAGCCTAATCAGGTTTTTTCTTCCTCTTCGTCTTCCTCCACCGATGTTCAGGGGAAAGCGCAGTGTCGCTTTGAAAAGGATCAGGTCCCTTAATGTGTTCTCCAGCACGTGTCCCCCACTCCACACGGATGCTTTTAATAAGGTTCCTTAATCATTCCTCTTTTTGCTCAACTTTTGGCCCCGTTGGCGTCCATTATCACTGGCTTTTGTACCAGGTAGAGTCATTAAGGGGAAGGGAAGGTTTATCAAGTGAATGTAGGGGGCTTCGCTTTACTATAATGGAGAGATGGGCACGCCAGCATGAGGGAAATCTTGTTTTAGCCACCATGCTAAGCGTCTTGACTCCTGAGTTACACTGAAATGATGGAGCGCGAGAACAATGTTGAAAACCTTTTTGTGTTTGATTAAACTTAATGAGGCTGAAAGAGAAATCCATTTGGAAAAAAAGATGCTAAATCATGTAGAGGTGGGGAATTGATTGTTCTGATTGGTATCACTATTCTCTTTGAGTTATTTAAATGATGAGTGTACAGTTTTACCTAAGTTTAACATGCTCATTTACATGTTATTAAAAGGAGTAAGTCTCTGCAAAAATATCCACCGATTTCTGCAGAATGTCAGTACCTATTATCCCCTGCATGTTTGTTTATCAAATATGTTGATAATGCTTTTAGATCCTGCTGTCAGATCAGCCATCCATTTAGGATGCATTTTAGGAAAATTATCAGTTTTTTGTTTTTAAAGGAGACATATTATGCCCCTTTTACAATATGTAATATAAGTCTCCGGTGTCCCCACAATTTGCCTGTGAAGTTTCAACTCAAAATACTCCACAGATCTTGTATTATATCATTTTGAAAATGCCTATTTTGAGTGGAAGCACTCAAGAGTGGTTCACTTACGTCGGTGCTCGTGCTGGGGCTGGTGTTGTTTGGATGCCGATTTTGGAAAGTTTTTGCTTGGATGGGCATTTAATGTCAAACTTTATATCAAGATCGATGTGACTAGACATTTGTAAATCTAAAAAAATTTTAACTGTAAGCTTGAATAATGACAACTGGAATGAATTAATCTAACATACAGAGCAGTAGTTGGAGGGTCCTTCCATCAGAGCATTCCTGTGATGAGGGCGGGACTGTAATCCTACTAAATTGTCAGTTATTGGCCAAACCCTACTACTTAGCATCTTGGGATTGATCTCCACCCTTAAGGGGCGTTCACACCGGCAACGATTTACAATGAAAAAAAAAATGTCCAAAAGTTATTAATTTGGAGACCATTGGCAATGCGACAAAGTTTAACAGAATTCATCTTTATGCAAATGTCCATCAACACCTTTGGCAACTTCTAATGGGAGCGCAGACATTAGAGCTCACGATAGAAGGAACACCCACTACCAACCAGGACAGCGACTTGGCGACCCCAGCAATTTAATCACTGTCAGTACGAAAACCCCTTTAGTTTGTGGCCAGCATTCTTAAGCAACAGAATGCCACCACTCTAAACTAAATGAACTGTACTGTAATGTTTTTTATAAGTATGGCAATGTTTGATGAATTTGCCACACTATCGTTGTGCTGTAGAATATATATATTATATAATTTAATATATTTTATTATGTTTAAAATGTAACATATTCAGAATGTGTAAACGTTAAATATTTTAAAAAATGTTTATAAGACAAACATTTGCTTAATTTCAAAATAACAACATCACTAACAAATAAACCATTCTCTTGGTCCAGCTTCTATGGGAAGAAATATTTTACAGCTAATTTTATCATCATGTAAAGAAAGGCGATAAACAAAAGTCCTTTATTAACTCATAAATTTATGAGCTATGAAACATTTATATCAAGATGAGTTACAAAAACAGTCGGTTATGTCTATGAAGGTAAACAGCTGGGAAATAAATTGCATGTTTATTTTAGATCTGTTTGGCAGCAGCAATATACAGTAAATAAATAAATAAATCCACTGCTCTCTTGTCTCCTCATTATATTTTAATTCTACTTTATCTATATTTATCTTCTTTTTGTATTTAAAAAAACAAACAAACACTAGCTTTCTATTTTTTCTATTTTATCTACTTGTTTTTCTTTGTGTGTGTGTGTAATATATATATATATATATATATATATATATATATATACATCTTTATACGTGTTGTGTG
>NW_015659020.1:617834-621044 GCF_001515625.1 Sinocyclocheilus rhinocerous
ATGATAACAAAAAAGCACATAAAAAGTCCTTTATTAACTCATAAATTTATGAGCTATGAAACATTTATATCAAGATGTAGCGTATTCAAGGACACATGACTGACTTCATCCACCTATATGCGGATTCACTGCCGACTCGGAAGCTGTCCATGTATCCATCTTCCCAGCCTTCCCATTTTCCAAAGCATCCCTATAACTCTTCCATCCTCCATTTGCTTGTGCCTGGTCTCAGACAAATGCAATTGTAAGCGATGTTGTGAGTTTTGTTTTGCTGGAATTAATAAATCACGGCAGGAGTATGAAGTATCTGCACGTCTGAAATGTAATCCACGCATTTGCCTGTATATCAAGGCCCTGTTTAATTCACAGGTAGCCTCATGATAGCTGATGCAGAAACGCAATATGTCATGCAAAATTAGTTCAGAGAGAATAAGTTTCAGGAGGGAACGCACAAGGGAAAAAAAAAAAAAAGAAAAAGATGACAAGAGGGAGGTAGTACCAGCCACAGAGGTTTTATCTGCGCCCCTCTTCCACCCTCCCCTTAATTACATTTCACACACTGTAGTGCCACAATAGCCCTGTGTAACCTTTGGAGGCTGTGCCTTTTTAATAATGCAAAGTATACATTTTCATATCTGTTTTTTTTCCAGCACTCTCCCCATTTATTAATTTGCTGAACATAATAAAACAAAAGGAGGGAAGTAATGAGCTTCTTTGCTGAGGCAGGCAGAACACAATGCAAGCCAGTCTGCGTTCAGAGAATGAGAACACAGTATAGTAAACCGTCTTAAAACTGAACGTCTCACCAGGGACGGGGGTTGAATTTGTACATGAAAAAGCATGAATGTGAACTTAACCCTCATAGTCTTTTGGGGCTTTCAGAGACTCCCAGACCATTTTTTTTGTATATGAAGAGTTCAGATGCAAAAGCCTCTAGGTGCCGTTTGAAATTTTTTTTCTAAAACTAGCATTTTTCTCAGGATCCTATGTTTATGTTCAGTTATTTCACTTCAATGGCAATGAAAGGAACCTATTTATTGCCGTTAAAGTGAAAGTACTGAACCTACACATAGGAGCCTGATAAAAATGCTCATTTTAGAAGCAAATTTCAAATGGCACTTAGAAGCTTTCGCATCTGAAATCTTCATATATAAATTAAGTTTTGTGTTATTTACAAATATGTTCTCACAGCTCCTAGCCTCTCAATAGGCTTTGATTGATTCAGAGTTTAAGTGTTGCCCATGAGCTCTATGCTACCTTTCACTGGGATGCAGCCATAAAAAGACATCTGTTGTTGAAGCGCGGAGGAGTCCGATGAGACCGCACTTCCTTAATTAACCGGGCCTTCTCTAAAGCGCCACCAGAGAGATGAGTGATCTTTGTAAGACACCAGCGATATTTAATATCTGATTAAAATCATCCTCACGATAAGATTTTACAATGAGCCACTTAAGAGTACAGTAAATGTGAAGCTCTTTAATGTGGATTATAGTTTTTCATTTACCTAGATGGTGATTAATATGCTGTCAATGTTAACCTTGGCAAATGCCATGTGGTTTCTGCAAATTGTCTGCTCTTCTTTGCCCTTTGAAGTATTGAACTTTGCCATAGAAACTCTCTACTCTCATCCAGCCTTATCTCGTTCAGTCTATAAGCCCTATTGGGTAGTTCAGATATTTGTAACACAATATTATCAAAATATATATGGAAATAGCTCACATTAAAGCTAAAGTGGGTAATCTCTGCGCAAAGTTCAAACAGTTTTCCCAGAGTACAAGCCCTGTCAAACAAATAGGCCTTCCCAAAATTCTTATTAAGTATTATATTAGTAATAGTTTTATTTATTTTTTTTTTTAGCACAAAAGAATCTTTAAAAAAAGTGTTAGGGTTTCTATAAAAATATTAAGCAGCACAACTGTTTTCAACATTAATAATAATTAGACATGTTTTTTGATCACCAAATCAGATGATTTTAATGGATTATGAAGGATCATGTGACACTGAATACTGGAGTAATGGCTTCTAAAAAATATAGCTTTGCCATCCCATGAATACATTACACTTAAAAATATATTTTCAAAAAAAAATTAATAATAATAATAATAATCATTTGACTGCATGCTTAATGTATTATAAATAAAAGGTAATAAGAAGTACAATGCTATGCCTGTTACACATACACATGCACCATATTAACACAGTGTGATCTGTGAGAGCCCATCAGTTTTAAATGCCATAGGAAGTTGACCGGGTTGCTTCCTGTAAAGTGTCGCAGTGAGCTGGCATGTCCACAGGCACACAGACACATCTGCCACTGCACAGGGTGTCAGACAGAGACTATCGGGTTGGTTGGTTTGTTACAGGTGAAAGTTCACGAATACCAAGCGTCATGTTCAGGAACATGTTACAGCATGGAATCTCATTACATTAGTCAATAACTCTGAATCATATAAGCAAAAATCACTATAAATGTTTTACATTTTGATGCCAAAAACCTCCAAATATGCAGCCTTCTTACAACTTTCAAATATAGCCTATAAAGGAAGCTGTGTGTAAGTGCAAGAAAAAGCAAATGTAAGTAATACAACCAAATCAAATGTAATGCATGTTAACTAAAATGTTAACACTATTTTAAAACTGTGAAATGTTTACATTATTTTATCGTATGATCTTAAAAATAAAGATTCCAAAAGTGGGTTTTCACAGAAGAAGAATTTTGTATTCCTCAGAGAACCTTTTAGTAAAACATTCTTAAAAGAAATTTTTTTTTTCTTAGTGTGAAGAACCTTTTAATAATCTAAAGAATTTTTTTTCCCACTATACAGGACCTTTTGTGCAATGAATGGATTTTAAAAGTTCTTCATAGAACCAGTGGTGGCTCGTCGGGGGAGGCACAGCTTCCCCATCATTTTGAGGTGAAAATGGGAGGAGGACGATTTAATGTTAATAAAATTCACAATTCATTTCAGTTCATGTCTCAGAATGTGTATTTTTTGTTTGTAATTTCACAGCTGTAATACCATAACATGTTACTGAAGTTGGAAAGTGCCGCTTTTCTATCGCGAATGTGCCGAATCTGCTGATGTAATGGCAACCGCTAATGATAGAGAAGGGGAGGGGGAGGCCGGGGGAGAGCTGAGCTCTCGTGCCTCCGTTGGTAAAAAAAATTAGCCAATCACCATCGAGTGTTCACTTTCAGCGCTGAGGAGT
>NW_015659020.1:621080-621522 GCF_001515625.1 Sinocyclocheilus rhinocerous
TAGCCAATCACCATCGAGTGTTCACTTTCAGCACTGAGGAGTGTTGAGAAAAGAAACCTCACAAGGGAGTCTAGCCTCCTTCTGATATCAACCAATCATCATAGAGACGTAAATTACTTGATATTAGTTTGAACGTCTCCCGCTGCGCTGATAATGTACCAAGTACTTATGATTGAATATTGAATATTTGATCGCCAACAGATTTACCAAGCTGTCATTCAAACAGCAGGGTACAACGTGGCTAAAGGCGCCCTGGGGTAAAAGGCGCCTTTGATATTATTTTCATCTAAACCACTAGATGGCACAAAAACGTGGCTTTCCAAAACATTCGCTTTTCAAGATGCACGTGTATAATTGTCTGATCCTTGACGCGATCGCGCGCAGCAGAGCAAAGTTGATTCTGTGCTTACTTGATCTAATATTTGATGTTTTTTAAAATGTT
>NW_015659020.1:622493-652950 GCF_001515625.1 Sinocyclocheilus rhinocerous
ATTATTTTCATCTAAATCAATAGATGGCACAAAATCGTGGCGTAGCACTTTCCAAAACATCCGCTTTTCAAGATGCACGTGTATTTGTGTCTGATCCTTGACGCGATCTCGCGCAGCAGTGCAAAGTTGATTCTGTGCTTACTTGATCTAATATTTTATGTTTTTTTAAATGTTGTAGCTTTTAAGTAGCAAATGAGAATCGCTAAAATTAATGCATATATTTTGAGACAAAGGTCTTCTTTATGATTTTCAGTTTTGTTTAAGATAATTAAAGCAACAGTTTTGAAATAACGAAAGAATATGTAAAAGTATGGCATTTGGGGTAAAAAGCGCCCCTGCTGTTGGGGCTAAAGGCACAGTAATTACCATGATAATTAATAGATGGCTGACTTTTCCATTTGTTGACATGACATGGTTAGATTCAGATGGTAAATATCATATATTATGTTGGGTGTCCATATTAGAGATAATCACCATGTTTAGAATGAAACCATCATATTTAAAAACATGATATTAATCATATCATATAATACAATATAATTTGTTGTTACTACTGTAAATACATATTCAATTATTATTGTATCTCCTTCAATACTTTCAGAATCTTTACTTATTAAATGATTTTGCTTCTGTATTTTAAAAAATATTTTTTATATTAACATATTTTAATGACAGTATTTATTGAACAAAAATTAATTCTTTTATTTTTCAAAATAAGCCGAAAATAGTACACACTTTGCTAAAGTGATTGTTTTTAACAAGTATTAACTTATAATTTTTATTTCATTATTTTATTATTTAGAAAAAAAACATTATTTTAGCTTTTTTTATTTTTAGCCTTTTACCCCATGCTGGTGAGCCTTTTACCCCGTGTGTGGAGTAAAAGGCCCCTCTTGCCACCTCATACATTTATAAGATTTTTAAACAAAATAAACAACTTGAATGATTTATTTTCACACAAAATATGTTGCTCCGTTAATGTTCAATACAACGTATATATTTTTTCTGCAATTATACGTTTTAGGTGCAGTGAATAGCACATTTTTTCTTAAGGTGGGTCTTTAGCCCCGTTGCACCCTATATATACAAATTTAAAAAAAAGGAAAAACACGCCTAAGCTGGATATAGGCTACAGCAGTCGGCTTAATTAAATGGCACAACAGGCAGCTCTCTTTTAACACAGACTTTTAAGAAGGGATGGATGTTTGCTTCAAGTGATAGGCCAGGTAAGTGAAATTATATTATCTTGCTGCCTGTATGTGTATCGTTTTCTTTACGTTTTCTGACTAAAAGCAACCAAAAAGCCATTTTAAAGTGGTTAAGCAAATAATAATAATAATAATAATAATAATCGGCAGGGATCCCAGACCAATACAATTAGTGTGCCTCCTCTAATTTAAAACCCACGAGCCGCCACTGCAGACTCCTATAATGAACCTTTATTTTTATGATTTTAGTGGTCAGATTGAAAACCCCTGTATAAAAGTACACATAGATGCTAAAATGCCTGATAGGTAAACACAAACACTTACAGTGCTTATGAGTCTACATCAGTTGACTGTAATCCGAAAATTGTGAATTATATCACTTTTAGGTTACTGTGAATTACATAAACTGATCATTTTCTTTAAATGTGATGTTATTGTCAGGTATTTCAGGTTTTGTGAAATTATGAGCAATGAAAACTGTTGTTCAAGATATATATTTCAGTTAAAAGTGATGGTAAATCTGTGCCGCTTTCTGCAAATAAAATATGCGGTTGACACAAATGAGCTGTGGCAGCTGCTACAAGGGCTTTTTAATTGAATGATTATTGTATTAAATAGTTGTTTTTAATGGAGCGTGTTCTTCCCCAATTACTTCCACTTAAAGGACCTGAACCCTTGGCAGGTCCACTAAACCGCAGACCCAGAACCACAGTGAGTGTGTGTGCATGCACATGTAGGGGGCCACAGCTGTCCCCCTGAGCCAAAAACCCTTGAATGCCCAAGAGTGTGTTTTTGTTTTTCTTGTGTGTGTGTGTGTGTGTAAAACTCGTTCATGTATGTGAGATGCCAACATGCGAGGACAGCCTTTGCAGATGCAGTCTACAGCTATCGCTCCTAATCCCTGACACCCAGCATCTGCTTCTTATCTCAGTGGCTCATCCCTAATTGAACGAATAACCCTTCATAAGCGCTCTGATCAGATAAGGGAATGTCTATGATGAGATAGTTATCATCATCTTAAACTCATGGAGAGAAACTGGGCCAAAGATGAAACTGTGATTAACATCCCATAATGAAGTGTGCTTTTGACTGGAATTCTTGGTTTGATCTTATTCTAGTGAGTGTATGTTAGTCCATGCATCTCTGAAAGAAAGTGCCCTATGTTGTGTTAATGAATTGCAAGTCAAATGCGACCTAAAAGAAGATGAAAAAGATCATGTTCTAATATTCTTCTGACTGATACTAATTTGAAGAAGGTCAATTTTTAACTCTGTACCATTTTTTGATACAACGTCTAGCATTTTTTTCAGCAATTGTAAAGTGTTGAAGTCAAGCAGTAGTGTCTTGAACATTTTTTTTTTATTCTTCTTTTAACCACTGGCAGTCTTGACTCACTTGGTGCCTTAGGTGAGATGTAAGATATGAGATACATACATATTAGTATGTGTAGTTGTACAGTTTTCATTTAATATGCAAGGGTGCCTGGGTTCAAATGACAATCTAATATATAAATATTTTAGAAAACTAATCAAAACCACAACTTGACCACTTTCTTGTTGTATAGAACAAGGGTTTATAAAGACGAATTGTTTATACTATTTCCTGTGATATTTTCTTTCTGCCGTATGTAACAAAAATACAGTATTAAAATGTGCAGTAAAATTATAATTAATTAATGTAATATAAAGATAATTGAAAAAACAATTTTTAAACCCATTCAAACATTTTTTCATTCATTTTTATTTTTATAGATAGACAAATATAAAATAAAGAGAATTAATAAATACAGACTCACAATTATGAGAAAAAAAAATTTAATTGTGTGTATTTAATTGTGTAATCTCCCCTATTTTTATTACCTTCGCTGGCATTTACCACTTGATGTGAATCTTCAAAAACACTAATAATTTAATAACAATGTTAAATGCAGTTTTAAAAAATTTGATAAATGAGATAAAAAGTAGAAATTACCATGGTGGAAACGACCCCAACAACTGCAAAATCTCAAATAATCTAAAGTTAGATCTGAGTATTAGGAAACACAACTGTCATTTTCACTGTGATGCAACAAAAACCAACAACTGTTGCAATTTGATATTTAGTGCATTTGTTTAGCCAGTGTGAATGTGTCAGTGTGTTCAGATACTCCTCAGGAGACTAGTCTTTCTAAACATACTTGACAGACACCCAAGAGACTCTTCTCCATCCGTTTCCTCTCATCCACTCACTAAACCAGGAAACACTGATCCATAATGCCTCAAGAGTACAGCAGGTCCCCAGCACAGGTAGCCCATCTGCATGTGAGCGGATGGTTGAGGAGAGACCCCCTGCGCGAAATTAAATTCTCCAGTTGGATGGCTGGGCCGTCCTCATCCTCGCCCCCGCTCTGCTCCGCCGAGACATCCCTTCATTATTCCTGCCACCCGTAACTGAGTGAGCGCTTCACTCCGCACCCATCTTGTCTGTTTAATGCCAGCTCAGCTGCTTCAGGGTAGACGACGGGCTTGTCAGTCTCCAGTGGAACACACTGTATTAACGTTCCTTCACTTCATTTATTCTTCTTTCACACTACACACACAGGATGTTGTGCCACTCCTTCCATTCTCCAGGTACACACTGCTGTTTCATTTGCAAGTTTGATGAGTTGTGGTTGTCGGTTGTTGTTGTTTTATATTTTGGCCTGACAATTTTTCAGAATTGATTTTTAGTGAATTACATGCTGCTAGAATAAATATTACAGCAATAGTGTTTAAAATTTTATATATGTATATATATACATTTAAATAGAATGATGTATAAATAAACAAATTAATAGTCTAGTATTTTTTTTTTAAATTACACAATATATTGCACCACATCAATACCAAATATTGAATATTGGTTATTTGCCAATTTTAGATATTTTTTTTTTTTTTTTTCAGTTTAGGACGATATTGGATATTTAATTGTGCATATTTAATTGTGCAATCTCCCCTATTTCTATTACCTTTGCTGGCTCCATTTTATTATGACCTCGCATTAGAGATAGATAGAAATAGCATAGATTTGTACACACTTTAATAAAGCAACATTATTTCTAGTCAGAGGTCACGACCACTACTATAGATATAAGCCGACCAACATTACTTTCCCTGATAGTAGTTTTGGTATGGTCATGCCATGGTTTCCCCATGTACACTTAGCTAGAATAATATTACAATAAACAGAGGTTAGGCTCACCCTATTTAGGCTGGTCGAACAACATCCAGTTGACCTAAACGGAAATTCCCTATAAGCTCTTACTATCTAAGTACACTTAAACTAATACCAAGTGTTAGCCGGATCTCTAAAGATACAGTTGGTGTGCCCTATGCTCCATCTCAACTGAATTTTAGTCCGTTACTAACCTGACGCAGGAAATGCGGTAATAAGGATACAATGTAATCTACTAGAGTCAATAATATCAGAGTAAAACAGAATAAAATCAAATGTAACAATTTATTATCAGTTAGGTAAATATGTATTATGCCAATTACATAGTCAATTCAGATATATCAAATCATATCAATACAAACATCAAATTCTCAAAGATAAATCTAAGAGTAAAAGATGCATACCTGACCTTAGAAAATACATAGTATGGAGTGAAGAGACACACACACCACACTACGGGCTTTCTGGCTACAGAATCGCCCTGATCTTCTTGCAACATTTCCTTAAGTACTCAGCCCAAGAAAAAAACATCCCCCGAACTAACAATTTGAATTTGTATTGATCAATTAACACCTTTTGGGACAGATGGTAATTTGTATGGAATGACACACCCTCTACATCAATTAAAATATCTCTTAACTCTTAGTATCTGTTTTATCTTTTAGTCTACTTTTGTAAGATTGAGACCATTGTACCACTCGCCCTGAGACAATTCAAATGATAGCAAACAGGACTGTAAATATCACTTGCATTCATGTAGAACATTATACTATTGACCATTCTGAGTTAACCAAGTGGAGGGAGGATGGGTAAGGGGAAGGAAGGGGATGAAAAGGAACTGATGCATATGTGAGAGAGGCATTTTCTCGTAATTTCTCTCAATGGGATGTGGAAACAGATGTCTATATGTTAATGCATTGTGTGTGTATTGTCCGTCTCAGAAGATCAAAGTGTCTGAGGTTCTGTAATTCTTACAGATACAAATAATAGCAAATTTTAATATCAGCCATAACATTAAAACAGTTATTGGCTTAAAATAATAATAATAATACATATTTCGCAGTTTGTTTGTTTTTATTTTATCACCCTAAATGTCATAATACCCAAACCTGATCATTTTGTTGTCAGTGCTTGATGAGATTACAGGGCAACCCAGTTAAATAAATGTTATGCAGACATACAGTACCTCACCTATAGATCAGCAAACATTGTGTCAGAACCCTGCAAATCAGAATGCAGCGAAAGATAGTGAAGAGGGACAGGAAATGATGCGAAGACGAAAAGGAAACATGATCAGGAGGTCACATCTTCGATTAGGTTTAAGCTTCTATTGTTGTTTGATTGTATCTCTGTCACCTGATTCTTGAGTGTCATCCTCTTGCAATAACTTCCTTTGTAAACATAAGCAGAGCTCCCAGGCTTTGAGATAAAGCCTCTCTGCATGAGAGGGCTGCATGATTGAGTGTTGTTGGGCTGGAGATGCAGACAGTCTACCATTGTCGAAGACATGGTTTACACTTGACCTCATGAGCATTTCGACCACATTACTATTCCACAGGAGCGTGGAGCCTGCCCTTTCTCTCTGCTCTTCCTGTTACCCGAGGCTCTGTGAAATGTAAATAAGTAAATCCACTCTTTCTGTGAGGATGCAGATAATACCCTGTTTCTGAATAATCACACAGGAGGCTTGCTGTGTTGAGACTCACTCAGTTACGGTTTCTGCAGGTGAAGTCAAGCAAAAGGCTGCATGAGTGAGTCAGAGTAATGCTTTCAGTAGCTAGTGACCAGTAAATAGATATTATACACTGAGGAATGAGACGGTGACAATGAGATGAATTATAGCATGTGAAGTTCTGAGAATGAAGACTAGATTACTATAAATGCTTATTTATTTTGTGTTGTGTTAATTTTTTGTTTAGATTTTACTAGCAATTACCCACTGAGAAAATAAAAAGCTCCTTTTGAAACAGGAGAAGCATGAGATCTGATTGGTCTACATCCACACAGGATTTAATATAGATGCATCACCCATATTAGAAATATGGTCCTGTTGGACCAGTTCAGTGGGTGGCGACAATGCTCCTAAAGAGTGAATCGGCAGTGACACTCCAGGTGGGATTGGCCCATATATACGTAAAACATGAGCACAAATTGGCTAACAATTGTATGTACTAATGCAACAAAGAGCTGTGTTTTTAATCACTGGTACAGGGAGATGACTAGGGTTGGGTATCATTTGGGTTTTTATGATACCGGTGCCAAATCGATACTTTTAAAATGGTACCAGTGCCTAAAGCTGGCTGCACACTAGACGATTTTCAAATCGTAACCGATTTTAAAACCATGGGAGACCACAGACATGAAGACAGTTTCAACCGATGTTTAGCCTTATAATCCTCTGGACGCGCACACAGACGATTCGACCAGACCACGAGACCACACACTTGTCAATTGTAGGAACGATTTCACAGTGACTCGAGATCTCACGGAGACTCGAAAAGAATGGAGAACAATCGATGTTGTCAGCTGGCTCTCCTGGCACGAGTTATGTTTCACAGTGAAAAATAAAGTATAACAAAGAATATGGGTGATGTATTCTGCTTTCGTGGCATGTTTGTGGCTGTCAGCACGCAACATCCAGTAAGTGACGCTTGCTCGCTCTCATTGGCTATCGTGGGTATCACGTCAGAGGCAGCCAGATCAAGAGTTGTAAATATCAAACATGTTTGATATTTACGATTTGAATTCGGGGATGCTCCGTCTCAATCAGGAGCAGTTAAATAATCGTAATGACACCACACAATAGAGGATTTTTGGGACAAAAAATCGCTTGCGACAAGCCGCGAATCGGCCCACACAACAATGAATGCAAATAATGCTTAAAATCGGCCTTAAAATCCTCTAGTGTGCGGCCAGCTTTAACGGTGCCTGAACCGATACTTAAAAAAATAACTAAAAAAATTAAAAAATACCCAAATTAGCCATTAGCTCTATAAACACATTTAATGTCTGTTTCATTCATACTGGATGCCAGAGGGTGCCCTCGCGCAGAAACTCCAAATGTGCATCACAGAAGTAACAGAACTCATGAAGCTCCAGGAAATCCCTAAAATGAACAAAGGCATTCCTATTGCTGTAACTGAGTAAACAGAAGATATAAACGTTGAATAATAAAATAAAGACAATAAACACTCGACTGCTACAATGTATAGTTTATCTGTCTTATTCAAGCCATCTCTGGTATTTTCATAATAATTAAGTATATTTATAATCCATTGTTAATCGACATAGCCTTTTTACAGTATAGAACATATGTGACCCGTGCTGGCAAAATGTTAATCAAACAATAAAACAAAAGAGGGAATCACTCGCGGCTCTTGATTGAACTGCTTTTGTAGTTTTAATAATCAATTTGTTTGTAATGAACACAAGTGATTTTTACATTTTACTATTTGTTTTTCTTGAATGCTTTTGTTTAGATGTCAAATTAAAAAAGTAATACACCATGCACTTGCTTCTTTCTTATATTTGTTATTTTTTTGTATCAGTTATTATTTATAACAATAAAGAGAAAAAAAATAGTTATATTGCGATTATTAATCAAGTAATGATTATTAAGAAAAGAAGTGGGGGAAAAGATACAATGTTGCTGGGTGATTTTGCTTTGGAACCTTCAGAAAACTTTAATGCAGTTTTTCCTCTGAATTTACTTTGTTGACTCCATCGACTTCAAACAGGTGTAGTCATTTTTCAATCAATTCCAACAAATCATACATCATTTTGAAGGTATTTTAATAGAGAATGTAAAAATAAAAATAACTAATTTTTGAAAATTTGCTCATTGTGACTAATTTTGCCAGCACAGGTCACATATTTTCTGCCTCATGCTGTGACAAGCAGCCACATCAGATCACAAAAGGAAGCATTTGACTGGTGTTGTGGAGTAAAACCCATAGCCTTTTTACAGTATAGAACATATGTGACCCGTGCTGGCAAAATGTTAATCAAACAATAAAACAAAAGAGGGAATCACTCGCGGCTCTTGATTGAACTGCTTTTGTAGTTTTAATAATCAATTTGTTTGTAATGAACACACTAAAGGGATTTTTAAATATGATTATTTGTTTTTCTTGAATGCTTTTGTTTAGATGTCAAATTAAAAAAGTAATACACCATGCACTTGCTTCTTTCTTATATTTGTTATTTTTTTGTATCAGTTATTATTTATAACAATAAAGAGAAAAAAAATAGTTATATTGCGATTATTAATCAAGTAATGATTATTAAGAAAAGAAGTGGGGGAAAAGATACAATGTTGCTGGGTGATTTTGCTTTGGAACCTTCAGAAAACTTTAATGCAGTTTTTCCTCTGAATTTACTTTGTTGACTCCATCGACTTCAAACAGGTGTAGTCATTTTTCAATCAATTCCAACAAATCATACATCATTTTGAAGGTATTTTAATAGAGAATGTAAAAATAAAAATAACTAATTTTTGAAAATTTGCTCATTGTGACTAATTTTGCCAGCACAGGTCACATATTTTCTGCCTCATGCTGTGACAAGCAGCCACATCAGATCACAAAAGGAAGCATTTGACTGGTGTTGTGGAGTAAAACCGTTATAATGTCCTCTTTTTTTGAACCACAGGTTTAGAAACACTTCTCATTGCAAGTCATTACAAGGGAAGTTTAGCTTTAGGTATTTGAATTTAAGCATGTTTAGCTTAGCTAGCCAACGGTAGGCTATCTGCTGCTGTCAGAGCAAGTGTAATTACTGCATTCACACGTCTCATTTCCAGGGTTGTGCTTTTAAGTCGGAATTTGAAAACAACATGGATGGTGATGATGCTTCTTAACATCTGTTTCGTAGAACCGGAGGACACATATTTCAATTGTTCGCTCAGGCATTTAAATGGCACTGAAATGAGGCACCGAAATCTGCGTTCTGATTTGGTTCAAGTACATACCGTTTACATAGGGGGTTTCAGTACCCAACCCTAGAGATTACTGTTTTGTCATAGTAGATGTTTTACAAGTGAATAATTATTATATATATATATATATAAAGTGTAAAATGTTTTTTTATTTTTCCCTGACTGCTGCCTTAGATGTCACAGCTCAAGGTATTGGACTGTGTGCTTTCTTGTGGTACCTTCAGCTAGTCACAGAAAGGTGACGTGTCACTTCCTGGGGACAGGTTCTGCCCAGGATTTCCTAAAATAACCAGGGGCAAGTTCAAGCTCAAACCGGTGTGCACCGTTTTGCTACGGTTTCCGGGTTGAACTCTTTTGTCGGGGCTGAACGCAGGCCAGGTTTTGGCTGTTGGCGCTGCACAGATTGATTGTTGTATGACATCAAAGTACCATGAGAACTATAGAGAGCAGAGCAGATGGCTCCTTATGCTTTCAAATAGCTCTTGCATTACTTGTCGTACAGCGATCGGTCTGTTCAGTGCAAACAGACAAAACCTGGTTATTTTAGGCAATTTAGAATTCCTGGGCAGAACGTGTCCCCGGAAAGTGGCATGTCTGGTCACCTTAAGTCACAGTTATCATGACATAATTTTCCTGTGACTCCATAGTAATTATACTACTTTCAAGTCCTCCTGCGAAGTACGATTTAGTTTGGAAATTGTAACAATGTACGTTCAAATGATTGTGGTCAGAATAAAATGTTCTTAGCAATTAAATTTTTTCTCTCTTTTTTTTTGCAATAACAGAACATAGTGAAGAGCAAAGGATGCACCTTGTGGTTTTTAACGGATACTTTAACTTTGTGTTGTATTATTGTTGTCCTGCTACAGAGGATAATGGGAAATGTAGTTTGGTCACACATTTGTTTTGGTCGCTTTCTCATAAACCATCTAAATGAGTACAGTTTTGGTAAGTCTTTTTGTTATTCTTTATTGACAGTCTAGAAAAAGTGTAGACATATAATTGTGCAACTTACAATTATGATGATGTTTTTATGATGTTATGACAATTTACTTTCATGATAATCTTTTAACTGACACACCAAAATGTGTCATGATGGACAATATAATTTACATAAAAAAAAATCCTAGTACCATTTAAAAAGCTTGGGGTCAGTACAGTCCCCCCCCCCCCCTTTTAATTTGTTGCTTGAATGTAAAAAAAAAAATTGTAGGCCTATCATGTTTTCCGCAAAAACAGTAGCTGTTTTCAACATTTAACATATTAAAATATATACATATTTGACATGTATTTTAATATGTACATTCAAATATATTTCAATTACGCAGTCATTTTAAATTGTGTTAATATTTCATAATATTTACTGTTTTTTATCAAATAAATGTTATTTTGTTGAGCATAAGAGACTCCTTTCAAAAACATAGAAAAAACTTACAGACCTCAAACTTTTGATCAGTATTGTATATATTTTCAGCTCTTCTGCAGGAAGGAGGTACAACCTCTTGTTTTCAAAGAAATATTTCATTTGCAACAGCAGAGACGTTCAGGCTAATTGTCCGTGTGTCGTGGTGAGACAGGCTCCCCAGGAGTGACAAACACACCTCTCCTGCGTTCCCTTAATTGCCATCATAGATATGAGACATGAAGGAAGAAAATGGCTGAAAACACTGAGGAGATCAATAGGACACAATGCACCATGCTTCCATATGTTTTGTTTAGGAAACATACGAATCCTATTGTGCACAATTCAGAATGAAATGAACCAGCCCCCCACCCCACCTCCACCAAAAAAAAAAAAAGAAAAAAAAACAAAGCCACAAGAAAGCTCAAGAAAAATGAGCATTCGTAGGTCGTTAAACACCTCACATCCCCACTCTCACACCCTCTGTGTAACCAAAAAGCTATTGATAGCAATGGAACAAAACGCTTTTCAATGTGACAATTGATTGCTTTTTGAGGCAGCTGCTGGTTGATTTCATAATTGGTATAATTTTTCACAAGTACATGAATGTCATGCGGCAGAACGCCTCAGAATCGCGGCCCTAATGCAGTGCCCTTTAGTTCAACCTAAAGATCAATAATGTATTAAAAACCAAGTGCGTATTAAAATAATAGAGGACTATTGCCAGGCTTCAGACAAGAAAAATATGGAAGAGAAATGAGTTAACAAAAAGCATGAGATGGAAGTCAAGCTCTGCACGCTGAGGAAAAGAAATAAATAGTGAACTTTTTGTTTAAAATCGAAACAGTGAAAGTACAGCAATTACTGGTATGGCAAACCAGATAATGAAACAGGGTAAGGTGATTTTTGGAAGTAAATACATTTTTTATTCAGAGTAATGAAAGCTAAGTGTTAGCATTTTCCTGCTAACACTTAGCATGCCTGTCAGCATTGTTTGAGAGGGATTATGGTGAGGCGGCTTTATTGTATTTCACAATATTATATTGTAATAGGCCTGATAAGCAGTAACTTGAGAATAAAACTCAAGAATCACAAAGAAAATAGTCTTTAGCTAAGCGTTTTGATGACAGTGTTGTGATGTTTTTTTTGCTAGGCTACTTGCTGCCTACCTTTTGGCAGGCAACTGTATGTGACAGAGAATCTGAGGCAGCGAAAAGCAAACCTGTGACTAAGTACCTGAGCGACATCCTGTTGTTTCGACTCAAGGCAATAAGCGCACTTGATGCAGACATGACAAGCTAACATCAGCCAACTTCAGGACGAATCATCACACCGGACTCTTGGGAAGTGGACTGGATTTGATGCTGCTGCTGCAGCTGTTTGTGTGTATCTTGGAAAACAATGTGAATGACGCTGGAAACTAAAAGAAATACCCCCACTCGAACCTCACCACCGACACTTTTCAATATCCCCCATCTCTTCCTCTCCTGGTTTTTCGGTATCCCAATGCTTTGATGTGCTCC
The DNA here is from genome assembly GCF_001515625.1 of Sinocyclocheilus rhinocerous. Lineage (NCBI taxonomy): Eukaryota > Metazoa > Chordata > Actinopteri > Cypriniformes > Cyprinidae > Sinocyclocheilus > Sinocyclocheilus rhinocerous. The sequence goes on from NW_015659020.1 coordinate 634,755, forward strand.
TGTGTCTTTTCAACAGTCAGCTCTGCATTTGATCATAGTTTGATAACCTGACACATTTGATTCATTTTATTAAAGCGAAACAATTCTTCTGAAAGGTCTTCAAAATCTCTCGACATCCAGCGTCGGTGAGGGAGAATGATACGTACAATGCTACGTTCTAAGTTAAGCATATAAAAAAAGAAAAGAAACATCCTGCCAAGTGCCTCACAAGTGAAATTAATTTGTAAAGTTTCTTCACAGAGCCCCGAGACAGATGATTCCTTTTGAAAGTCATTATAATCCTGTGCTGTCTGGAGATTTTGTCAAAGAGAAGAGAAAATGGCATGATTTTTAGGCTTTTTTTATCTTTTCCTTTTCTTTCGTCTTTCTTGTAGACATGTGCCTTTTTGTGTGTGTGTTTCACATGAAACGTAGCAAAAGTAAACAAATGATATTGTTTTAGCTCACAGCAGACAAAGACAAAATTCGTTAAATTTGATTATGAAAAATGGGAGTTCATTTAAACTGCTCTTTATTATTTTTTTTAAATCATGCTGGGATATTTCCTCGTGTTCTGTAAATACATTAACTAAAAACGCACTCGAGTGCTTTAAAGCAGCATTTAGCAAATCATACTGCATAATATGACAGACTTCTTTCTATTTTTGCACACACACACACACACACACACAAAATAAAAATTATGATAAAAAAATGTAAGATAATTCATTTAAGACAATTAATTTACGATGAAATCATACTGCATAATATGACAGACGTCTTTCTATTTTTGCTTGTGGTGCTTTAGATTTTATTTACTAAATTTATTTACTAAAATATTTACTTTACCATAACCTCTGTATTTCACACACACACACACACACACACACACACACACAGCTCTCATTATGATAACATATTTTTAAAATGTAAAATTGTGTAATGTTTTAATTTCATATTTTATGTGTGTGTGTGTGTGTGTGTACGTATAGAGATATAATGTATTATAGTATTAAAATGTATTATAAATGTATTCAAATTTGTATTATAATGTAATATCTTACAGCAAAATTACCTGTAATTTTTAAAATACCTGTAAACTTTTTAAATATGTTATTTTTTACCATATGTGGTGGTATTTTTACATTCTTTTTCTGTAAAAACAAAAAATAAAAATACAAAAACCTTCAGTGCTTATCATCAGAGACTCAGATACATACTGCATTCAGCCTTTTTCTGAAGCAGCATTTCCATTGTTCACTATTTTAAATGTAATTCCCAAACTGCACATGATATCATACATATTTGATCACTTTCATAACAACCAGCGTTAATGCCAGACTGTTTCAGTCATGACCTCAGATGCTCCTCCGCATAACTGCTAATATATGAAATTTTATCTGCAGATTGATAGCCCCAGAACTGACGCAAACACAAGGAATTACTAAGCGTATTTTGGCTTCTGCTCTTTCATGGCTGCCAGATCATGAATATATATAGCATTATCAAGATCGGCTGGCATTTGGAGCAAATGCGTTTAACTCTACCTCTCCTGGCATACACACTGCTGTTCCAAAACACCAGAGGAAGGGCTTTTGGACCCAGAGCGGTGTGTATCTTCAAGCTTTAGGGGAGACATGTGTGTAAAAAACAGGCAAAATGTCAACCCAGAGGTCATAGAGAAAAATCTCTGTCTCTCTCTCTCGCTTTCCCTCTGTCTCTGTGGCACGTGACTTGATGGGAGCCAGTGTGATAGTATAGGCTTGACCAGTTGGGTGCTGTCTTCATACTCATTACCGGATGCAAATGAAAGGGGTATACATGTTTAATATTTAGTGGCAGCAGAAATGTCAGGGCCGGCAGGAGATGGAATTAAACAGCACTGTCAGCGCAAGTGAACTCGGGGCTTTCTCAGCTATTTCACTGCATATTGAGTTACTGTCACAATTTATTTCACAGGCAAAGCTCATGCGCGTGCAAAAAATGCCCTGTGATGCCTTAAGGAAGCGAGGAAATGTGGTATGTAAAGTGTGTGTGTGTGTGTTGGAATCTCCTTTTCAAAGAAAGCTTCAATATAAGTAATCCCTCTGCTCAATGAAGCTTAACAAATGTGTCATCTTTTTCACACCAACAATAGCTGGGCAATTGCACAAGCACAAGTGTTGTAATTTAAGTCCGGTGGGTTTTCGCACAACGACCAATCCCACCACACTGGTAAGCGGTAATTTCCCAGGGTGTCCAATAAGAAGCAGGATATCCAAACTACCTTTAAATTTGATTATATTCAAAGAAACAGCACCGTCTCGCCCCTCCGTGAAAATCTCAGCGTGATTTTTCAATGTCTACCCAACAGCGATACTTCTTAACCCTTGGTCCTGAGAAAAAGGGGGGGTGGGACATTTCGTGGAAGAAGGCTTTGTGTGAGGAGAGCTTCCACAAGTGCTTATTTTAATCAGCTAGACTGGAACCTATAGGGACTTAATTAAAGCACTGCTCTGTAGAGCATTAGTTAGGCAGGCAGTATCTTCACACCAGAACACAGCTCTCCCTGATGTTTTTATCTGTGCCAGTAGGGTCGCTGAGATTATAATATTATAACATTATCTATTCAAATTGTGTGCCTGCTTTTTTGACACCTCAGCCCTGTTATTTACACACAAGGTCTTTGCTGTATAAATATTCAGCTGGGCTTATTCACTGAATTGTGGACTGTTTCAGACAAATTTATTCAGTGCTTCAGCTGTGACGAGTGCTTGGACTGGCAGTAGAAAATACAATGTTTGTTGGATTCGTCTATGCAGGATTAATGAACAACGGGGATTCTGTGTTTTTTAAATTTTTTTTATTCATTCATTCTTATTTTTTTTTTATTAAATAAGTTTGAATGTAGTAAGGACGTAGAATTTGCAGTTCAAATTTAAATGTAAGAAAGTTAAATTGAATTGAAATTCAAAGTAAATGATATAACTTTATATTTAGAAAAGTAGTTTGCCAAGATATATTTGATGGCTTTCCTTTTTTTTTATGTGAAGATTTATGGGCCTAACAGACAATGTATATGTTTACGTTTACACAACAACAATGTACCAAAAAAAAATAAAAAATTGTTGTAAAAACAATTCCCATTCGCATGGATCCACGAAAACAAATAAAATGCTGTATTATAAAAACACTATTATATGCATGTAAAGAAACACTACACAACTGCATTTTCAAACCCATTTTCAAAAGTTTACATTTTCAGGACCCCAAAATGCTGTTGCCATGTAAATGAACAGCCAAAACGCATAAAAAGTTTTCCGTTTTTAGTTGAAAACAGTGTCGTGTGAACGTACCCTCAATCCAGTTCAACCTATTCACTCATAAATTGAAAGAGAGACAATTCTTTCTGAATTTTGAACTTTCAGTTCTTTGTTCTTGACAGCCGATGAAGTGCATTCTTTAGGTATTGCGTTGACCTTTGTCCTGTATGTTCTTTTACCTAAGTCCTAAACAATTAGAATTTAACCAATTAGAACAATTAGAACTTGTATCATTAATACTGCATTTTTGAACTTCCCATTTGTTTGCCTTTTGCATACCACTGTATTCAAATGCAGGGCTGGATCCTTTTGAACATTCCCTTTACAAATAAACTGCAATGGCCAATGTAGATTTGTGAATTGATATTCACTACTAATACTAACACACAATATTGATGGTGACACAAGATAAAGACTATTTCACATTGGGTCTTGCGCATGTACATGAAAGTTTTCTCACTCCTAATTCAAAGTGCAATATTGCAAATGACTATTGAGAAGTGTGAAAGGTTACCGCGTGGAGGAAACAAGCAGCTCCCTTCAGCCCGAGACGAAGAGGGAGGGAGAGTGGAGTAAGAGAGCGGCATTTTATTATTCCAAGGTGAAAGCTTTAAAACAGCATTCTAAATGTTACCCTGCTGTTCAAGATCATGAAAACCTTTAATTTCATGCAAATGAACAGCACGAAGCATGGAGCTTAATGTAAACGAATGCTCCTTTTGTACTAGTGTAGGTGCTGGGGGGCGGGAGATCAGAGAGCAAGAAACTGAGAGAGAGAAAGAGAGAGAGAGAGAGAGAGATAGAGAGACACGGAGAGAGTGAGATGCAGGCCAGGAATAAAATTCCCAAGGATTCTTTAATTGCTGTCTGAAATTATGTAAATCCCCGCAGAAGGCTGTGTGCAATTATCCTGCTCCTGTGGCTGCCAGCTTCACTAATGTCTAACAAAATATCTGAGCTTGACATTTAGACGCGCTAATGCAAATGAGAATTCATTTTTCCTCCAAGACAAAGGGCAATCCAAAGATCACATCATTTTGATAAAATAAAGGTCCAAAACTGGGTTTTCTATCACAGACCTTGTACAGAAGGTGAAGCGAAGAAGACATTTCTAGATAGATTATGAATTTGGAACTCAGGTATTATATCAAACATTAAAGGTTAATGAGTTTAAAATGCAAAAACATGTAGGGTTACGTCCCTTTTAAACTGCTGGTGAAGGTTCTTGCCAACAGAAGACACCTGAGAGAGTTTGTCTTTAAAAAGTGATTCACACTGTAAAGCACCTTTTGCTCGTGCCCTGTGAATTCTGGTTGCTATGTGTTTTCGGAGGGCTTCCTCTCCATTAATCTCTTTGGGTTACAGAGATGGATGCTCATGCAGGTGTAGGGGCCCGGCTGTGCTCCCTAGTGAGCAGCTCAGTGCATGTGTCCCCACTGTGGGGGCCGCACCTCCCATCTTTACCAGGCCAAGCAGGAGCACCATCCGTCTCTACCTACACTTTCCCACCGGGCCCTGGGGACCTGCACGCAGACTAGGGATGGAGACAGGAGAAATCAGCACCCTCTAAGAAAGAGCTTAGATCTCGGTATGCTAAGTATGTTAAACAGTAAGTGTAACGGAAGAGATGGGAATTCCTACCCCATTTTCTTTTGTTTTACATTATAAAACAGGGTCGCATATAGAAAACCAAACATTTAGGGAAGACTGAAATATGTCTGGACACTAAATGTGATGCTTTGGAAATTCAACTGTGTAATGACACTAACTAGACAGACTGTAGCCATGAGCGTGTGAATAGCTCAAGGCAAACGTATGGCTGGCGGTTTAGACTTAGCCGAATTCGAACCAGTTTAATACTATTTAGTGACACTTTTTTTCTTTTATTAGTAACATCCAGGGTTGTTATAGTAACGAAAAGTAAAACCATAAAACTAAAATTTTATTCTTTTAAATATTGTTACGTAAAATTATTATTTAAAAAAATTATATATAAAACTTAAACTTACCCTATTCCAACTAGTCAAGGCAAAATTTCTCATTTTCATTCAAAACAGATAGATAGATAGATAGATAGAAAAAGAAAGAAAGAAATAACCGTTGCTTGATTAAAATAACTAAAACTTAAAACTGAATAAAATATTAATTAAAAAAAACTAGACAGACATATCTTTTAAATAAAAATAATAATAATAATAATAATAAAGACAAAAAAATAAACAAAATTACAAAAACTTTCACTAAAATTAAAAAGTCAAAATATTAAAACTATAGTGTCTATTGAATATATATATATATTTTTTTTTTTATTATTATTTTTTTTTTTTCATTGCAAAATGTTCAAAAATTTTACATTTATGGATTTTATTTCTTTAGGATACCACACATATTCCGGTGAAAAACAGCCCTTTCGAAACATCCCCCCATCACCTCTGGACCTTACAGTTCCTCACTGAGATGTAGTGCAGCACAGAACATGAACAAAAAGAGAGTTTAGTTGTAGGGGTAATGCAGGGCCATAATGGTGTAATCAATCATCATTTTTGGGATGAGGTAGAGGCAGGGTTATACTCAATAATGTCAGAGCACCTTTCCTCTCCTCTCCTCTCCTCTCTCTCTGTGTTCAGTGGGAGAGTAAGCAGCAAATAGGCCACACTGTCCCACTCTCTGACTGCTTAAGTACTCACACCTTGACACTCACAGAACAGGGGGTATCCCATGAGACACCTGTGTGTGAGGATGACTTCTGTGCACACAACCGCTCAATGGATATGACACAGTTTAAGAGAATGGTGATCACACTGGAATATTAATGGAGTGTATTTATTGAAGTTGGCATGAAATGAAAATTCAGCCTGTCTATTTTCTAAATGCATGTTCTAGATCTTATTAACAGATTATATTGTGGACATTTCATCCATGCATTTTTTTTTTAATGTATTTTTTTTTTTTATGTTTTGACATCATAAACTTTAATGAAAATATAACTGAAACTTCTGGTAAAATTACAGACTTCTCTCTGGTATCCACTTCTTGGATATGAACATCACAATATGGAAGAAAAGATCAGTCATTGCTTCCTTTTCATTGTGACTTTAGGTTTTAATAAAACACTCTTTAAAATGTATATTTCTTTATTTCTTCTTTTTTTTACTTACCTTATTATTCAGAAACTATATATAACCTATTTATAGACTGATCCTCTTGAGTAAGAGATATAAATATTTAAAAATATATTATTTATTGCTCAAGTCTATATTTTATAAAGATTCATGTAGATATAAACACTTCTATAGACTTTTGCTCACCAAGGCTTAGTTTATTTTAGCAAAAATACAGCAAAAAGCTAAATAATGTGATATAGTATTACTAATATATTACTATTATATAATATATTTGAATATGTAATTTATTTCTGTGCAAAGCTGAATTTTTCAGCAGCCACTACTCTAGTCTTCAGTGTCTCATGATTCTTCAGAATTCATTCTAATATGATGATTTGCTGCTAAAGAAACTTTTCTTATTATTATCAATGTTGAAAACAATAAAATAAATAAATGAATAATATTTAATAAATAAATTTATATTTAATAAATATTTAATAAATAAAAGTTTCTTTGATAAACAGAATACTTTTAAAAGAGCATTTATTTAAAATATAAATCTTTCATAACAATGTCTTTACTGTCATTTTTTTAAATCAATCTATTTACAATACAATAGTTATTATTTAAATGTGACATTATAATGAATCATCACATAAATAAACAAACAAACAAACACTATTAGACCTGTATTATAAAATGCATAACAGATCATGGTGACTTATTCATTTCACTTGTTAAGGGTTATCATAAAGTTTTATTTTTTGCCAACAATCTGACTAAATATTTTCATTGCTATAATAAATCATAGCATAAAAAATACAAACCCCATAAAGCATCAAATATCATGACTTATAAAAGCTCAATTCATTGTAGTAGTGTTTACAGCAGAGTACCACCCACTCACAAGAGTCTCCACTCAACCTGTCATTTAGCCTCCTCTGAGCACCATTCACTCAAAGGTCAACAAACGCCCTGTGACAGCACGCAGGCCCGTCCCTTCCTCCCCCAGCAGCTCTGCCATTGGTCCAGCTCTCTGTTAGATCACACACCCGTGTGTCATCTGCCCTGCCTCCAGAGAGACTTCACTTAACAAGGCCGTAAAAGCGCGGCTCACAGCATTAGATGACTGTGCTTCACGCAGGGTATTGTGTCCGGGCAAGTTTCTGTCAAAGCGTGACGTCCTCGCTTTTGACGTTTTGGATCCATATGCCAAAATGTGCGTAGCGGAATGATATGGATGGGTGTCACAGGAAGTGAGGGACGGCGAGAGAGAGAGCATGAGTGAGACTGTGTTTATGTTTTGCTGAGTTTCTCAAAACAAGTGTCTTAAATCAAGTGTCTGAAGAATGGATTGCGGGTGTTGACCATGAGAGCTTATCTGAGTTGTCTGTTAGACAGAGCAACTGTAACGCTGTTTGACAAAGCCAACAGACAGTTGAGAGACAGTGATGGAAGTGCTATGCAAGCGTACAGTAAAAAAAAACAAAAAAAAACACACACAGCATGGACTTCTCGTCATAATCATTTCATCATTTCATAGCCAATAAAAAATAATAAATAAAGCAATTAAACAATTTAAAGTAAATGTAGGGAAAAAAAATTAAAAAATTGTTTTTTGTGATTACCCTGTATGATGTGCACAATACCTGTATTGCAAATGAAACTGCAGAGATTAATAAAGCAAAAAAGTAACTCAATTATAAACATTTTAACTGCAATTATTTTTTATTTAGGCCTATATTGTGGTTATCTATTATCTATTATGTTTATTTATTTGTGTGTGTGTGTGTTTGTGTGTGTGTGTGTGTGTGTGCGTGCGTGCGTGCGTGTGTGTGTTATTGTGGTTATCTATTATCTATTATGTTTATTTATTTGTGTGTGTGTGTGTTTGTGTGTGTGTGTGTGTGTGTGTGTGCGTGCGTGCGTGTGTGTGTTAGTTTATGTTAAAACACTTGAAATTGTGGAACTGGAAATTTTATATGCAATTCAAATAGATTAATCTTAAAATTAGGCCTATACCTTTCTATCTATCTATCTATCTATCTATCTATCTATCTATCTGTCTGTCTGTCTGTCTATACATACATAATTTTTGGGGATTTTTTGTATTTTATTATGCACTTTATTTACTATAAAATTATTATTATTATTAGTAGTAGTAGTAGTAGTCGTAGTATTTATTTATTTATGTTTTTGCTGCTGGTGTTGTGGTTGTTAATTTTGTTTTTGTTGTTGTTTCATTTTTTACCTTTGTATTAAATAATATGTTGTAGTTGCCAGCTCTGGTTGTAAAAAGGTCTGGTCTTGATATAAAAAGCCCAGTCCCTGGATTACACTTCCTCTCCAGCTCCCCTTGGTTAGAAATCAGCCAGACTGCAGGTGCCTGTGGCGTCGTTCCCTCATTCCCTGCACTGACCTCCAGTATTTCCCCCCACACACGGCTTCCTCTCCGGCCATCATGCCCTGTTCTCATCTAACTTGAGGCGACACATCATAATAACTGTAAGAGGCCTCTCCTGTCCTGTGTCAGGCCTGCACAGATTAGTTCCTCTCCACCAAACCCAGGTCCTTTTCTCTCCCCCTGCTGAATACATTTGGAGATCACACACTCTTTCTTGGCTTAAGCTGTGGAGATTATCTAAACAGAGGCTTTTCCCATTTCACTCAGGACAGATGCGTTGTGGAACAGTGATATTGTGGTTTTGGCACTGGAAATGTGAAACTAATTCAAAAATTGGTAATTTCGAAATTAAATTAAATTTGTAACTGAATTAAGTTGATAAATTGTAAATATTTTATATTTAAATACAATTTGTATTTATTACATTTGTATATGTATTTTTTTTATATAGGCCTATATTGTTTTATCATTGTATAGGGCTAAACATAAACACACAGTTAAAATAGCGTTCTTAAAAAATAATAAAATAAATAATAATAATAATACAATTCTCAATTATATATATATAATTATAGTGCAAATATTTTAACAATGTATTTTTATTTACTTTAAATTATTAATATTGTTTTTGTTGTAGTTTTCAGATTTCGAATTAAATGAAATTTGTAAACATCAAATTTATAGATTGAAAAATTATTTAAATTGTTAATATTTTTTAAAAATATTAAATTGCATTTCTTAATATATATTATGTTATTTAAATAAAGCTAGACATAAACACACTGTTAAAACAGCATTAAAAATGGCTATAATATATTACAAAAGAAGCTTTGAGAATAATTCTCTTTTCCTGGAAAAACGACAACACAAATGTGCAACGATATGTTATCTGTTGTACATGACATACTATATCTGTTCATGTTACATTATACAGAGTGTCAGTCAACTTACCTCTGGAGAGAAACGCACCATCCCTCAAGTCTGTGTCATCTTCTCCCTCCGTGCCTCTGCTATAGTTACCCCTCAGATTAATAATGAATATAGTTAATCAGCACAGAGAGAGACAGTATAATTAAGTCACAGCTGGCAGAGGTAAGGTGAGGTGGCATTCCATTGGGTCACCACTGTTGTACCATGTGACCGTGCCCCACTTCCTCTATGAAACCAATTTTTCAATTTCCGATTAGCCAGGCATTTGCCAAGTGATAACATATAAACAATTACTTAAATATTTATTTAAACGCTATGCGTGTCACACAATAAAACTAGAGATATGGATGGCTTCAGAGGCTGTATTAATAAACCAGGTCAAATATCTTTCATTCTTTATTCATCAACAAAGGGAGTTAATAAGGAACATTGAGTAATGTGAACGGACAGCGTGTATCATTTCTCGCTGGCTGCTAGATCATATTTCATAAAGAGTGTGTTTGAATTTTTATGTACAGTGTATGCAATATTCATGATAAACTGAATATGTAAATGTGTAACCTTTATTTATGAGCCTGCGGTGTTACTCTGCTTTAAAGTATCGCTTTGGATGATAAGATAAATCGACGCAAATGCTTATTAGGTGACTTCTAATATGATTAATGATTAGCAAAGCTTAATTAGTACATTAATGAAGTAATAATTGTACCATGTGTTTGCAGTGCTTTATACGGATCTGTGGAGGTAAACATATGCCCATCCAACAACATGTTTACCTCTTTTGACTGATTTTGCTCATCCCATGCGGTCGGGATAAAATCTATGTTCATGTTCCCCCTTTCAGTGAAGGAATTTCCGCATTAAAATAATTTATATTTTCTGGCAAACACTGACAGATTTCTTTGCTCCTAAACTCGTTTTTCCCCCTCCTCCTTTAAACAGTTTGACTTCATGAAAATCTGCATGTTTATTTTGACGACTCGACGGGGATGCAGCACACATAAGCGAATGTGTCTGAATCTTTTAGTCACCTATTTAATCCTAATGCTTTAGTCTCTTTCATTTCCTCAGCACGGCCCCGGAGAAATTACTAGACCCGGTGCCCGTGCAGCCATTTTTTGTTATTGTTTAGAGAAGCGGTTAGCATGCAGAGGTGAGTTCCAAACACAATTTTACATCCACTTATGGAAATCCATTGTTCCTTGAACATTTTCACGTACAAACCAATATATGCTCTCGTAAAAGGTCTGAGACCTCAATTACATCAAAGGCAGTTTGTCCCACAGCATGTCTTCAGCCGGAGAGCCTCGCAGAGCTGTGTCAATGCTACCCCCTTGTGACCGCTTTAGTGCAGGAGCAATGTACCAGTCTCCGTCAGAAGGAAAAGGAGATGGAAAAAGATGAGAAAAAGTCATTTTTTCTCCATTTTTCTTTCAGGTAAATAAGGGGTTTAAAACTGTGCTAAATTCTGTTACGTCTCTACAAATGTTGCCCTTTAAAAATTATTTTGTCTAGAAAAAAATATGTGAGATCTTAACAAAGACAGACTATATGAGAGGTAATTGTGTTTAAATTGTGAATTGAAATAAAAAAAAAACGGAGTGTGTTCTTTTCGGGCGGCACTTCCACCCGCTGTCCTACTCCACGTGTGTGGAAGGCACAAAGTCTTTCATTGTGAGCAGTTGAAAAGACATAATTAGACACACAGATATAATTCAGCGCCGCTGTGGAAGAGCTCGTTTGTCAAGCCAGGCAGCTGGAGAAGCGCGCCAGCCTTCAGAAGTGCAGCTTGCCGAAGGCCCCCGCTTTTATTCCCTGCAGTTTTGTCTACCTTCAAAGCGCCCATCTCGGATTGAAAACTTAGCAGACTTTTCCCGTCTTGTGCCAATTGCGTTGCAGCGCCGGTGAATGCGTGATGCGCGAGAGACAACGTTAATTGTGGCGTATGAAAAGCACGATTGATATCGCGTGTATGAAATGACATATAGCGTATATTAATACATTTAACTACGTAGAGAGCAAGCTGGAGATCTTCATTTGTTATCCCCATCCTCATATATCAGGCCAAACTTAACATTTAGGGCTCATGAACAAAGCGGCCATAATTTACAGTCCCATCCCCACCCCGTGACACGCTGATAGGGGACGTCCAGTCAAGGCCAAGCCGCCGTTCCTCTCTGACACGCCGGATGGGCCGGTGGCTCAGGATGTGTCAATCACAAAGGCGGGCCGCTGCCCAGCGTCTCCCATTGACTTTCTTTCAGCCCCGTCAGCAGGCCCAGACCATTTCATTAAGAGCGTGACCTGCAAGGGCCTCCTGTAATGGACAGCTTGATTTGTGTCGGGCTGGCAGGTCTCAATACGCTGCTGACTTTTATCTACTCAAGTATGTATATTATATGTGCCTGTCACTCCTATGACCTGCCCCAGTTTCCTGTTCTCTCCCTCGGATGGTTTGGTCATCGGTTGCACTTTATTTTACAGTACGTGTACTTACAGTGTACTTACCTAAGAAAGTACTGGTAATATAAGGTAACTACATGGGGTAGGGTTAGGTTTAGGGGTAGGTTCAGTCTTAGTACCTAGTTATTACCTAGTTATAGTAATTAGTATGTACATGAGGAACAGCGCTGTAAAATAAAGTGCTACCTGGTCATCTCTTCCTCTGTGATTCCATGGCACTAAATTGACACATTTAAGATTTAAGTTTGAGAAAGATGCGAGTAAAAATAAGTATGATATGTTGTAGTGGAAATTGTGTTGAAAAGGGGGTCTTTGACAGTTTTAAACTCTCCAGTTACTGTTTAGGGATATCATTTATGCAATGCTTCTAATTAAAATAACGATTACAGCTAATTAAAGTGTTTGTGTAATAATGAACGTTATGCCATTTACTCAGCTTTGCTGTTGCAAACCTGATTCATTTTCTGTCTTCTGTGAAACACAAAAGGAGATGTTTAGCAGAATGACCTGGCTGCTTTGCCATATGTTGAAAATGAATGTTGAACCCAGAGATGTTGAGATTTTAAAAAATAATATTAAAATAAATGTTTGCATATACTCAACCATGGTGCTGTCTAGCAATGTGATTTCAATTGACACACTATGACTTAATATTTCACAAACGCAGCATTCTTTTTCATAATCGTGACTTTATATTGTCTAATATGACTTAATATCTCACACTTGCAACAGTATTTCTTATTGACTTTAAATATCTCGTAATGTGACTTTCTCATTTTAAAGTACTGTATGTCTCATAATTATGATAAAAATGCAAGAATCAATTATATTTGATGTCGCTGACTAATTTTTGAATGTACACAAACAGAAATTTGATTTTAAAAGTAACGGAGAGGAAGATTGTCAGATTTTGGTCTATTTATCACATGAATGGTAATCTATGGCATTAGATGGTTTGAAGCATAAAACACCCGAGTGATTTGGACTACTTTTATGGATGCTTTTTTTTTATTTGTAATAATGCTTGACAGCCCCAGTCTCCATTCACTTTCATTGTATTGACAAAAAAAAAGAAGTAGGAACATTCTGTTAAATATCTTTTTTTGTGTTCTATGTGACTTTGAAACATCACAAGGGTAAGTAAATGATGACAGCATTTTTACTTTTAGAAAAACTGCTGCTTTAAATTGATTACTTACTGCAACTTGCAATATACTGAGCTCATACGGCAAAGTATACATTTTTAGATTTTGAATACACAAATGGAATATTCTCTCTTTAAATCTCTCTCTCTCTCCCGGTCTTACTCTTTGCTTTTAAGAGTATGCACATGTGAATGACCTGCTACTTTTATTTATGGCTGATAATCACCCACCTCTACCCCCTAAGGACACCGCCTGCCTGCAAACATGACCAAAATACATATTTAGATTTATTTGTCAGCAACAGTCCAATAAAACATATCCTCTGCATGCTGCTCTCTGGGCTGGGGTCCCACGAGGAAGTGGCCAAGTGAAAAATGGGGTGCTTTCAAGCGTTAGGCAGAAAGAACGTGAACAATGCTCAAAGCCTGGAGACGAATAGTGTGCTGCCTAAGTGTTTCTAAGGAAGAGAGGAGAGAAGAAGAAAAGAGAAATGGAAAGATTTGGATTTTCACAATCCAAAAGCCTCAGAGGGCTTCTTTCTGAAGTCCCAGACACGGCGTGACCATTGTTTCCTATTTCCCACCATTCCTACATGACTCTTTTTCCTCACTCTGAGTATCTCATTCCTCTATGACTTGACCTATGTGAGCTAAATGAAGTCCATCTGACATCTGTTTGAGTTGCATATGTGGACAATTTAAGATGAACTGCACGGCCAAAGTAAATGAGGTTAAGAGTTTCACATTCTGGTGATCAATAAAAATAAAGTCGCGTAATGAAACAAGTTTTGCCTGTGTATGATTTCAGCTTTTATTATGTGATTATGAAGGAAAAGAGGCTGAGACGAACAGGGATTTGTGCCCTCGCGTGAAATGAAAGCCGGATTGTGTGCGGAATCCCATCGTGCGCCACCCATACATTCCTCCGGGTGTTTGCGGCAGAATGGCGGTGTATCTAATGTGACCGCAAACCCAATGGAGAGCCAATAAACCAAGGTCGGACAGCCTGTGCAGTGTGACGGCAGCCAGTTTGGTGGCCCTACTCATCCTCCACACAAATCTCGGCCCTTTTGTTCTCGGTTCTTTTGCTCTCTGTCTAACGAGAACCACCGCAGTGTGGAATATTGTCACCCACAAATGTAAAAAAAGAATGGCTTGGATCCGATGCTAATGGCGCTGAAGCAGCAAGCTCGCAAATCCAGCTGAAGGGTAAATGGGGACACGTCTTTGTTGTTGTTGTTCTTGCAGCTGTTCCTGTTGTTTTCTGTTGTTGTTTGCATTGCGAGGCCTGGGGGTGCCAGCCAGCGAGGCAAAAGCCAGACCCGCAGGATTGTTAACACAGAATGTCAGCCTCCATCTCTGAAGGAATCATTATGGAAACCACAGTTTGTTTGTATTTTCAGCCTTCCAGCCTTCAGAATTCTAATTGTTGGAGTTAATTGGGTGGTCTATCGAGCTCTATATGGGTCACACGTGGTCCTGAAAACCTCCATATTCAGGGTTCATTCAAGTGTTAGCTACTTTTAGATCAACAGGTTAGATGTTATACCCCCGGTTTCACAGACAAGGCTTAAGCTAGTCCCAGACTAAAATGCATGTTTCAGCTGTCTCAACTGAAAATATCTTGCTCTGACATATCTTAAAATATGTTAGTGTCATTGTTCTGTGTCAAGATTCACACCTGTAGTATTTTCTTCTAAGGCATTTTTGTAATTTTGTAGTCCTGGCTTAAGCTAAGCCCTGTTTGTGAAACCGGGCCATAGTCTTTGACCTGACATTTGTGTTGTTTGAGGTATGATTTCCTATTAAGTTTGACTTCAAAATCTGGAACGTGTTAGATCATATAGTCAGAAAAGATGCAATTCTGAACTCTATATACAGTGATTTTATTTATTTTATTTTATTTCACTTTTTACTTATTCTTTTTGGATAGCTATCAATTGTATGTGTATTGTATAGAGAAATTTAGCATTTAGCTTGTCTTGTGATTTCAGTTCGCTTCCTCCCCTTTGAGGTAACCCTCGCCTTATAAAATAATAGCTACATGATTATGTTTGACAGTATATTTATTTATGTATGTATAATTTATAATGAATAAATTAAATACAAATATTATTATAAAAATAATATGAAACTCTCGTGTTATTTTTTTTTTTCTTTTAATATACATTATGAACAGAACGGTGATATTTCAAACATACTGAAATACTTTAGATGCGGAGTGAAGGCGGAGCGGTGTTTCTGATATCAGTGAGCGCGGAGTGGAGCGGGAGCAGGAAATGGTGAACCCGGAGCGGAGTGATTATTCAATGCTCGGAGCGCGGAGGGAAAATTGTTGCCGCTCCACTCCGCTCACTGAGACCTGGATCAAACCAGAGGACACTGCTACACCGGCAGCACTCTCCAATAATTTCTCATTTTCCCACACTCCCCATCTGACTGGAAGAGGTGGAGGTACTGGTCTTCTTATCTCTAATGATTGGAAATGTATTCCTTTACCTTCTCTGGGTATATAGCTCCTTTGAATTACATTCAGTCACTATTACCCACCCTTTTAAAATCCATTTTGTAGTTCGACCTTAATATGTATCAGTCACTCCTCTCTTCTTTCTCTGCTAATGTCTACACTGCTAAAAGGACATACTATCATAACAAAATTAACAATTTGTCTAACTCTCGCATGCTCTTTAAAACATTTTCCTCGGCTGCCAAGAGAACGATGTGTATTTCGCTACAAGCATATTACAACATAAGATTGAATAATATGCATTATATTACTTGTTCAAGCTCTTGTTCTGTCCAGGCTGGACTATTGCAATGCTCTCTTGGCAGGTCTTCCAGCCAGTTGTATCAAACCTTTACAATTAATCCAGAACGCGGCAGCATGATTAATTTTTAATGAGCAAAAAAGAATGCACGACACACCTCTGTTTATCAATTTGCACTTGCTACCAGTAGCTGCTCGCATAAAATTCAAGGCATTAATGTTTGCCTACAAAACCACCACTGGCTCTGCACTCCTTTACCTAAATTCATTACTTCAGACTTATGTGCCCTCTAGAAGCTTGCTTTCTGCAAGTGAACGTCGCTTTATTGTGTCATTCCAAAGAGGCACAAATCACTTACACAGATTTTTAAATTAAATATTCCCTCCTGGTGGAATGACCTGCCCAACTCAATCCGAGCAGCTGAGTCCTTAGCCATCTTCAAGAATCGGCTAAAAACACATCTCTTCCATCTTTTTTTGACCCTCTAACTCTAGCACTCTCTATTCTAATTCTATTCTTTAAAAAAAAACTTGTCCCTTTTAGACTGGCACTTCATTTACTGCTTGTTTTCTTAAAAAAAAACACTAGCTTTTCTAATATTTTTGTATTCTATCTGTTTTCTTTTTATTTATTATACAATTAACAAAAGCAAAAAAGGCCTGCAACACTATTTTTCTATTCTATCTGTTTTCTTTTTATTTATTATATAATAAAAAAAAAACTTGCTACGTGTAATGCGTTAAGCTAAATGAGACTTGTTATAGCACTTGTATATCATTGCTCTTTTATTGATTTTGATTGCTTCCATTGTCCTCATTTGGAAGTCGCTTTGGATAAAAGTGTCTGCTAAATGACTAAATGTAAATGTAAATGTAAATTTAATAATAATAATAATAATAAATTATGGGAAAAAATTATTTTGCACTTTTTAAAAAATTTTCACACAGTATAGTGTGACTCTAAATAAATCTAAATGTTTTGATATTTTATTCATTTTACTGTTCATTAAATATCATTAAACATGAATAAAAACTTATATCCGTTACTGGCTGGAATTTAGTTCAAAATTTGAGTAGGCTTTCAAAGATATTTAAAAATGTTTACTTCTCTGTTTAATACCCAAAATGATCACGACTGAGATTCTTACTTCACATCGAGAGAGAACTAAAAACTGCCTGTAGTCAAGCCATCTTCCCTGTGAACAAAGACATTCTGCCAAGCTGCTGTCACCTGAAACCATATGAGCACCACCGAGTACCTTTTTATTTCAAGCTGAAGACTTTTAAAATATGTTCAGCATCATTATCTCCAACCTGAAGAATCTTGTGTAGCTAAAGCCAAACCCACATATGCCTCCTGTGGCTCGTCGACTGAAAATATTGGTCACTCCCTCCCGCTATGTGTAATTAGTGCTGATCAAGAGGGATTATAAGCGACGGCTAACGACAATGTGCAACTCGATGGTCCTGATAGATGGTCAATTCTAATGATCGGGTCAGGACGTTTATTGGATTTAAAGCAGTCGTGATGGGCCCTTCTTAGCCTTGCATGGATAATTATCACGTTCATGCATGATTTAAGGTGACAGTGAGCAACGTCAAGGGCCTTCCTTTTAATTTAATAATTTTGTTATCTATGCATTTATGCAAGACTTAACAAAGGGATGTCAAGGAGAGAATCAAATCAAGCAGATGAAGATTAGTGTAATGGTGTGACAGAGCTAGCCAATGCACAGGGAAAGGGTTTAGTGATGTCACACAGGTCGAAGCAGATACCACCCACCATGATATCAAATACGATTAGGGCATGTATAGCCAAAATATTCAAGCTAAAGTCATTTGTCCGGTATCAGATATTTGATATCATAGTGGTACTGCATTTATTTATTTATTTATGGTGTAAAAATTGATTGATTGATTGATTAATTCATTCATTCCATGAAGAAAATAAAAATATAGATATACGTATTAAATATACAATATAGAAAATACATATTAAATATTTTATAAAAATATGAACTCATCAGTTGAACTAAAAAATTAAAGAGGTTACGAAGAAATAAAATTACTTTTTTTGTAAATCTTTAATTTTTTTTTTTTTCA
>NW_015659020.1:653397-656411 GCF_001515625.1 Sinocyclocheilus rhinocerous
ATATGACCCCTTTAAACAAAGTGTAAAAACAGATTTGACATTTGTCTGAATAAAAATATGAAATTGAACTGAATGAAATGAGAGAGGATATAAAAAAAGTTATACCGTACTATATCTAATATGCATTTAATGATTTCACGTCACCTTTCAGTTTTCTAAAAGCAGCTCAACATTTGTGAAATTTGTTCTCAAAGGTATTGTAGATATAGGAAACCTGGAGCTTCACTGAGCAGCTACCACAAGTCAGATCTCACAAAACCTCAAAAAAAAAAAAAGGTCTCAAAAACTTCTTCAGGCCACAAGAGAAAACCATCATTGTAAAGTTTTGTTTACTTCTCCAGTGTTTCGAAAAAAGGTGAGAGTAATATGCCACACCCCAGCAGAATCCAACAGAAACCAACAAACCCAAACAACACCATCCATATTTTAAACAGCTGGCACTGAAGAGGGGGAATTTTACACCTCCGTGCCAATTACTTCCCTCTCATAGCTCCTCTCGACTCTCTAAAACAAAAACAAAAAACTCCCTCTTTCATAACAAAGAGGCTGACAGGGAGTCGTTTTCCTCCAAACGTCCAGCTTCTGTATACATATTATATACATACATACACACATTTATATAAATACAACGTATTCTTTTGTTGTTTTGTGTTCCCATATTTCTCATATATCTCACATCCAGTCTGGTTCTCTAATCCTAATGTATTATTAATCACCTTTCACTATGGTGTGGTAAAACTTTCAAAAACGTCCCCCTGAATTTCAGCAAAGACAGAGTTCTAACGGTCTGTTTGTTTATCAGTTTATTTATCTTTCATAAAACCAGCACTTTTTTCTCTCAGTGAAAGCTGTCAGGGCAGAAGGTACGTCACCTGAGTCCTGACACTAGCGGAAAACCGGTCCATTACTGGTCCAGTCCAGCCGACTGCTACTGAGACTGACATTTTTGGACCTGTGTAGCTGTAGAAATGTCTGTCTATGTGTCATACAGGCTCTCAGGTTTGACACTGAGTGAGCGAGCGGATGCATGGTGTCCTATTGACACCCGATCTGTTAACTTTGATTTTGACAGAGTAGTGCAGCAACGTCGGCTATCATAATAGAGATTTCTCCACCGATGTGAGTGACGGGGCACATGACAGAGGAAGACATTCATCGCGAATCAGGAATTTGGAGACGGAATTGAATATCGAATATCAGAATCTCGCTTGTTCAGTCTGATGTCTCGGGCTTAAATGTGAAACCAGGATGAACACAAAATTGATCTATGGTATCTTTGTCTCTCTCCCGCTCCTTCGCTCTCTTTCTCCCCCCACCTCTGTAAAATGATAATCCGAGTCTGTCTGTCTGATAGACTGGAGTATGATTCAGTAAGACAGTGACTGACTGCACATTCAATCTGTTTCAGCATGGGAGCAGTGGCCCATTATCTCAACCATGTGAGACGCCCGCAGCGTGAGAGAGCAGCCCGATCAGCTGGCTCCAGTGGCAGGTTTGCCGGGAAAGTTATCAATAAGCGATTGTCTCTAGTCATTTAGGCTGTCACGTTATGACAGGGCTGAAAATTAAGCTGGCAGATATTAATAATAATGGAAATAACACAATGCCGAGGGGAAGATGTTGGGCGAGTTTGGAAAGGGGGTTACGGATAGTCTGAGTGGGTGGATTTGTGCGGATGTGCGTGAATGTTTGTGTGAGTTTATATGGCATTGTTAGTGTTTAAATACAATGCTAATTGACAGACTATCTGTGATCATTGCTGTTGTGTGTGATAGAGATTATATGCTATGTGAGGTCAAACTCACTTTGGATTTTATAATACCATAGCTTGTGATAGAAAATAATAGAAAACTGGTTTTAAAATATATTAAAAAAAATGTTCCACTATAGTTGTACATTTCATGATTTGCATTATACTTTATTCAAGTTATTTATTTTGTGACAAAGATAGTGACAAATACTATTTAAAAATAATATTAAATAAATAAAATAAGTCTTAATGTTTGTGAAAGTCAGTGTTGCCAGGTCTGCGGTTTACCCTTTTTTTTCATGTCCGCGGGTTTAAGCGACCCCAATAACGTGATATTTAGCAACTAAAATGCTAATTTTGCCAGGGGAACCCCACCAAAAACGTGTATTTTACCCCACCGGAATGCGATTTTTACCGGGGTTTGTCTCTGTTTTGTTGATAGATTTATGGCTACCAAATGTTACTTACTGCTTTTTGATTCTGTAATAGATTGCAGTTTGGCAGAGGTCTGAGATACAATAAAGTAAAGCTTTCAGGGATAAATATCCTGGACTAGTTGCCAGTTTGAGTTAATAGGGTCATTTTCAACCAAGACTTCTGAGGTGGCAATCCTAAACATATGGTAATTAAGCACACATTTTTTTGATTTTCTCCATCTCCATCTATGTATTTTGTATTATATATGATGTTATATATTGGAACACTTTTTCTTGCTCACGGTTTGTATTATTTGATTGAAGAAAGGAATTTTTGTGTATATATTTATGTTTTTACTGTACTTTTATCACATGAATTCAGCCTTGGTGAGCAACAGACACTTCCAAAACCGTAAAAAAATCTTGCCAGCCCCAAACATTTGGACGGTAGTGCACTGACTGGGGGAAGAAAAAAAATCACAATTAATTACAAAGAATCCGCAAGTAACACTTTTTGAAATAGAAAGACTGACATAGTATTTTCTTGTAAAACATAAAATAACAATCTGTGTGTGTGTGCTGAAAAACCAAGTTCTAAATGCTAAACACTGCTTAACTTTATATTCCACACCACAGAAAATAATAGAAAACTGGTTTTAAAATATATTAAAAAAAATGTTCCACTATAGTTGTACATTTCATGATTTGCATTATACTTTATTCAAGTTATTTATTTTGTGACAAAGATAGTGACAAATACTATTTAAAAATAATATTAAATAAATAAAATAAGTCTTAATGTTTGTGAAAGTCAGTGTTGCCAGGTCTGCGGTTTACCCTTTTTTTCA
>NW_015659020.1:659897-666389 GCF_001515625.1 Sinocyclocheilus rhinocerous
AGTATATTAGAATGATTTCTGAAGGATCATGTGAAGCTGAAGACTGGAGTAATGATACTGAAAATTCTGCTTTGCATCATAGGAATAAATTGCATTTTTAAATATATACAAATAGAAAATAGTTATTTTCAATTCTAATAATATTTCAGAATATTGCTTGTTATTATATTGTTACTATATTTTTGATCAAATAAATGCAGCCTTGGTGAGCAGTGTTGCCAAGTCTGCAGTTTTCCCACGGAATTGGGCTACTTTAACGCTGTTGCCGCAGGTTATTTTTCATGTCCGCAGGTTAAAGTGACCCCAATAACGTGATATTTAGTCCCTGGAATACGAATTTTACCAGGGGAATGTGTATTTTACCCCTCAAAATGCGATTGGGCTAGTTTTGAGTAGCAATTGGATGGGTTTTGTTGTGAAAACCTGGCAACCCTGGTGAAATTACTATATCAAAAAAAAAAAGAACAAAGTTTCCTTTTGAGTTTATTGGTGAACAGTCACTATGCCTTTAAACCTCTGGCATTTCTTTTGTAGTCATTGTGTTTTCATTCAGCATTTTTTTGTCTCTGTTTTGTTGATAGATTTATGGCTACCAAATGTTACTGCTTTTTGATTCTGTAATAGATTGCAGTTTGGCAGAGGTCTGAGATACAATAAAGTAAAGCTTTCAGGGATAAATATCCTGGACTAGTTGCCAGTTTGAGTTAATAGGGTCGTTTTCAACCAAGACTTCTGAGGTGGCAATCCTAAACATATGGTAATTAAGCACAGTACAAACACATTTTTTTGGTTTTCTCCATCTCCATCTATGTATTGTGTATTATATATGATGTTATATATTGGAACACTTCTTCTTGCTCACGGTTTGTATTATTTGATTGAAGAAAGGAATTGTTGTGTATATATTTATGTTTTTACTGTACTTTTATCACATGAATTCAGCCTTGGTGAGCAACAGACACTTTCAAAACCATAAAAAAATCTTGCCAGCCCCAAACATTTGGACGGTAGTGCACTGACTGGGGGAAGAAAAAAAATCAAAATTAATTACAAAGAATCCACAAGTAACACTATTTGAAATAGAAAGACTGAAATAGTATTTTCTTGTAAAACATAAAACAACAATATGTGTGTGTGTGCTGAAAAACCAAGTTCTAAATGCTAAACACTGCTTAACTTTATATTCCACACCACAGTATTTACTGACCTTCTGAGAGAAACAGGTGCACTCCAGAAAATGCTAGGAGTTGAAATAAAAGTTGGGTGCTGTGAACTGCTGACTGTAGAGCTGCTCTGTGATGAAGTATTACAGGTGATAGCGGTAAGACCAGTAGTTGAAGGTAACTAGCGGCGGAGCAGATGGTTTGGGTTCATGTCTGGTTTATGAGGAAGTCAGCGTTTTCCACGACTCTCCACTCCAGCAGGGTCTGTGTCACAGTAGCGAGCGATTTGCACCTGAACATGCCGCATTTGCGAATCAATAATATTAGTTTACAATACACCAGCCACATAAAGCTATTAAACATCCACCTCTACATGCTCCGGTATCTTGATAGATGAGAATTATTGATTTCAGTGTTCGCTAAAAATAACTGTCTATTTTCATAAGTGCAGAGCCTAAATCTATGAGGCTCATGAGACCAGAAAAATACAAATATTTAAAAGTGCGCTCCATTTAAATGCTGATTTACAATTGGGATCCACTGCAGCTATGTTTCTATAGACTCACAATGGTTGACAAGTCATCTGACAGCTGACGCCACTCAGATAAGCCCTTACACAGGCTTGAACAGGAAGTGACACGAGTGGGAAAACAGTGACAGCCGCTTACTGGAGAGTAATAAACTGGCAAAATAATTCCGCATTGGACACACTTACCCAAGCAGAAAGAGTCTGAAAGGCAAGACAACATCTTGTGTCATCCATCTTCCTTAAACAGTGAAGCTACGACAAAGTGAGAAGGAGAAATTATGATAAATGAAAATATATATTTAGTCAATACCTGGAATTCTCCTTCGTCAACCCCCTCTGGTTTTTGTTCTAACAAGGATCTGCTTGGAATGAAAGCAAATGAGAAGAGGTAAAGTGGCTCTGGTCACGCGCACACACACACACACACAAACACACACACACACACACACACTACATACACTAGGCTAGATGTATAGAATTAATTTCTGAGTCATCATGGCTGAAAAAAGAGCTGAATCAAATTAACAGTGAATTATAATCCGTTTCATAATTTTTAGAGCCATATTGCTTTAGTGATGAAAATGAACATGACAGGTTAACATCACTTTCTTTCTTTCTTTCTTTCTTTCTTTCTCTCTCTCTTTCTTTCTTTCTTTCCCACTCACAGTCTGCTCCTCACCAAAACACAGGCATCATTTATTTTACTGCCTCATTTGAATATGATGAATGCTACTGTCGTTTGTGTTTTCACAATAAGCGAATAATTGTGAGTGAGTCGATTCAGGTGGAATGAATCATTCTCTGTGCTGCCTCCTCTTGCCAGACATTATAGTTCACGAGGACTTTAAAAATGACGAGTGTCGAATTTAAGTTTAGGTATTGGGTAGGATTAGGGATGTAGAATATGGTCATGCAGAATATGTGCTTTATAAGTACTAATAAACAGCCAGTGTGTTATTAATAGGCATGCTAATAAGCAACTAGTTGATAGTGAGAATTGGTCCCTATACTAAAGTGTTAACTTTTTTTAACTCGTAATGTTTAATCAAAATATCATAACTAGACTTTCCTGTGAAAACAACAGACTTCTCTCTGGTGACATATGCAGGGCTTCTTCAGTTATTTAGTCTGCTTGAACCCCTGCAAACTCATGTTCATCTGCCTCCACTTTTGAGTGCAACACCCACATCTCAAAATGCAATCAACAAATGATGCATAGAACAAAGTCCCCACTGTACATTATTTTCTTTTTCAATGATCTGTAAAGCTCAGATGTACGTCACAAAAAGAAAAGATCTGTCCTACTTCATCACAGCTTTAGCAATGACATTTCCCCTCCCTCAGAACATTAAACATCTATTTGTTGAACATTAAAAAAACAAATTGTTATACATTAAACATCTATTTGTGATAATGACATAAACCAACACAGATGAGGTGCGAGACAAGGCAGCACTGCATGAAAGCAATTTTGATGTAATAATTCAAATTAATGACAGATGACAACACCAAAAATTGTTCAAAACAAATAAATACAATCTTTCCCCAAATAACTTTATCTACAACCAAAGAAGTAACATGATACTTGATCATATCCGGATGACCACTCTTCACTGCTCTGCAAAACTGCAGCAACAGGTCCAGCATCGTAACCGTAACGGACGATAAGCGCTTGCTATTCCTTATGCCAGCGGCAGAGAGGAGAGCCAAGAGGACTATCGGATGATGGAGGGAGAGAGAGAGCAAAGAGAGCAAAGGCTAAAAAAGGATGACATTGTCCAAAAAAACACACTAATATTGAACAGCGTCATCGGCAGGGGCGACTATTTATCTCATGCCCGCCAAGTTGGCACGCACATCTGGCGCCGGGTACTTAGTGCAATTATTTATGATTTCCTCCAAGATTTAAAAGCTCTTCGCCGGGCCTTGTAATGCAGTAACTGATTGCGGCGCTAATGTAATTAAGGGGAGATTATGATGTCCACGTGGCTCACCAGATGGTGGCATTCGCAGCGATGGGGGGGAGGCACAACTGGCACACCGCTGCACAAGGGCAGCGAGGCGCAGCCAGTCGAAGCGAGCCAGACCTCCTGCCAGACGCTGGAGCGCGAGCGTGCGTATGTGTGTGCGAATACGTGAGTTCTGCGTGTGCGATGTCAGTGTGCGTGTGACCGAGGCAAGGTTGGCAGCTGAATCTATCAGCAAAAGAGTATCAGTGGCCTCCGCTGGAGTCAGGGTCGCAAATCTGACCTTGTTAACTCGGGTTAAGATCAAACAATGAGGATGTCGGGAAATATTATGCCAGGTTGAGTCCACATTAATTCTGATTCAAGTGGAGTCCTGATAAATGTAATTGAATCATTTCGCAACAGCATTCAAAACGTTTAGTCTCCTTAAGCATTATTACATTAGCGTTGAAATGAACACCATAGCTTGCATTGATTAAAGGCAACGGAGTTGCGATGGTGTATTTGATAATAGCGATAAGGGTACGTTTTTAACTTATGCATTGGTAGTGCCAAGAAAACAGATGGCTTAAAAAAGACGTAATCACATTTGGCAAAGCATCACAGCTGATGAGAGGAAAAGAGAGCAGGAGTGTTTCTCTCCAGCCAGGCAACTTTAGCCTAACCCAAACTGACCTTTAATTACTTGCAGAAAATACATGGATATTACATCCAGGCACTCGGCTGTGTCCTCTGGGTGCAGTAAGGCTGCGCTTCTTAAAACACATTATTATAAGCTATTCAAGAGACACTGGGTCTTTTTATATGCTTGCAAGTAAAAGGGGGGACAAGGGAGCGAGGAGGGGATCATATTTGAAGCGAGCGTGGCGGATTTTTCACTCTTCCGCAAGTAATGGCTTGAGCGTGGAGACGGAGGTCACCAGGGCTTCTGTAGATTTCCCAGGTCGAGATAAGGATATTATTACACTGCCTGGTAACAAAGAAATCTCCATCTCCGTAGGTCCCCAGACAAGTGTTGGTAAATTAGAAAACACAGGCAATGACCTTTCTTTCTCGCATGTATGGAAGAGAGGCATTTGCAGCCTTTTTCCAAATGCTTTTCCTAAGGCTTGACAGCATCAAACATTCCCTGAACATCTAAGAAAATAGCTGCTGGAAAACATGCAGTAAAGTAGACAATAGAAGATTAAGATAGATTAAGATAACAAAAGTATGTGTCTGCTCTCTCTCTCTCTCGCTCTCTCTCTATATATATACGAGGCGACCCAATAACGTACCAAAATTGTTCATCATACAAACATGAACAAAAATTTCTTTAAAATACTGGAATTTATTAACACTATCATAATATGCCATAAACATGGCATGGGCTAAATAATAATAATAATAATTATTATTATTATTATGAATATAATTCATTCATTCATTCTTTTCTGTGCTTTCCACAGCATTATACAGTAAGAACAGCCTATTTTTGGGTTGTACCGTATTGGCCCGAATATAAGACGACCCTGATTATAAGACAATCTTATATTCGGGTCAATACGGTAATATATATGTTATAATATGCTGTGACATATATTGTCTATGTAACTGAGGGCCACATATCAGTAATCAAGCTGGAATATTGGCATGGAGACTCTTGTATGGAATACAAACAAGGATTTCACTGAACTTTATTGACTTTGTCAAGGCCTTTGACACTATGGAAGATAGCTCAGCCTTTGGAATCCCATCTCGATTCATGGACACTGCAGCCTGTACCAAGGCTCTCACTGCTGTGTATGGATGGAAGAAGGGGCAACGGATTTCTTCGCGATAAAAACTGGCATACGACAAGGTTGCAGGGCTCGCAAAATCGCTAGCCCGACGTCCCGGGGCTATTTTGTTTTCCAGTCGGGCTACCAAAATGTATCACTGCCCTGACCGGCGGGCTATCTTGAATAGTGATATAAAATCCCTTCCTTGATTCGCGTTGTTCACTCGCTTGTAGGGGTGAAACGGATCATAGTTTATCATTCACACGCGTTTCTAAGTCTTACCGATGTAAACATTCAAGCGTTTTAAACCATTCATGCGCATGAAGAATTCAGTTCGGTGCTCGCGCGCACACGCTTAAAGCCGCACATACAGAGCGGCGTTTCAGGAAGAGCATGAACACAGAATTGATTCCTCTTTCGCTTGAACGGACACATACATGCAAAATGATCTCAAAATACCTATCTTGGCAAGCATTTTCATATGTCTTAAATGAATGTAAACAGTGGAGAAAGAAATCGCACGTGCATCATTATATTGGATCCTTGCATTCGGTCTTAAAGGGGCAGCAGCCTATAAATACCTGCTGTTTAAGCGCCACCTGCTGTCAGAGACAGACAATGCGCGTACACAGAATTGAGTCCTCTTTCGCATATCCTTGCATCTGAATGAACACATACACACAAAATTATCTCAAAATAATTGTCTCTGCAAGTATTCTCGTAAACACAGTCAGTTATGTCTTAGGTGAACGTAAACAGTGGTGAAAGAAATCTCCTGTGCATCATTATATTGGATCCTTGCATTCGGTCTTAAAGGGGCAGCAGCCTATAAATACCTGCTGTTCCATTAGTGCCACCTGCTGTCAGAGAGTGACATTTGTGTCTCATTCACAAAGCTAAAATCAGACCATTTTGTTTTTGCTTCAAATTTTGAAATTATACAAGTCAAATAACATGTTTTAGCATCTTTTTTGGATAATAATTCAAATGCAGTGGTTGCCTCTGATTTTAAATAGAGCACAGGCAAAGCCTTTGTTTATATGAAGAGATTTCTTTTAGTTGTATAATTTTTT
>NW_015659020.1:666644-667006 GCF_001515625.1 Sinocyclocheilus rhinocerous
ACAATCTAAATAACATGTATGCAGCATCTTTGTTTGGATCGTGATTAAAATACACAGGCAAAACCTTAGTTTACTTGCATGGAGTTATTTCTTTTATTTGTATTATTTATTTATTTGATTTGGAATTTGTTTTCAGGTTAATTTCAAGTTAGTATATTGTTTGACATTTTCAATTTCACAAAGTAATGTGCAGCCTTTTGGTCTGAGAAATAACAAAAGGACACCTTTTTTAAAGGCACAATATGTAATTTTCGCTGCTAGAGGGGAACATAGACAAAGGTGTAGTTTGATGACACCGTGACTAAGTGTGGAATCATGGGAGTTGTCGTCTTCATCCCCACAGCCGATGCAATCCGACGGGA
>NW_015659020.1:667062-714177 GCF_001515625.1 Sinocyclocheilus rhinocerous
TTTTTATTTGATTTGGGATTTGTTTTAAAATTTAAATTTAGTTTTGTTATTTAACATTTCAATTTCACAAAGAAAAATGCAAAATATGCATTTTGTCTGAGAAATAATAAAAGGACACCTTTCCATTTATAATTTGTCTTAAATCTCATTTTGTAAAAAAAAATATATATATATATAAATAAGAAATAAATAAAATACAAATAAATACAATAAAAAAATGGTATCGTGTTATCTGTATCGTGAATTTTATGCATCGTAAGTTTAGTGAATCGTTACATCCCTATATGCTACTAGTTTTTGCTGGCTGGTCACCTGTCTAATAAAACGCACAACATATTAAGGCATTTTTGGTGTTTCCATGTTTTCTACAAAACAAAACCGGAAATTGAGGGGTTATGACGTCATTGGCAGGCGACGCAATGACACTATGGACACGGTCCGTGTCACTAGTTAAAATTACTTATTTCTCTGGATTTAAACATTCTTCGAAACATTTGGGATAATGTAAGTACACAAGTCAGCAAAATATATAACACTGTTCTAGTGGTTTTTGGATATTTTAATGAAAAAATCTTACATATTGTGCCTTTAAATCTGTTTTAAATCTCATTTTGTTAAAAAAGAAATTTTGAGAAAATTGTATTGTGAAATCAGTATCGTGAATCATATCACATCATGAGTTGAGTGAATCGTTACATCCTTATATGCTACTAGCTTTTGCTGTGGTATCAAAGTAGTAAATTGTTCTTTAAATAATATTGCTCATCTGAAAAATGATCCGATCTGTGACTCAAAATGTGATATGATAATGTAATATAATCCGAACCGTGAGATTTGTCATCCGTTGCACCCCTACTCTCTCTCTCTCTTATTCGGGCTAGTTAAATTCATTTTTGGGCTAACAAAATCTGAAGAATGCCTGCCCAAAGGGCTACCAGGGATTTTGAAATTTTGCGAGCCCTGTGTTGCATGCTTTCACAGATGCTATTCCTCCTTTTCATCGACTTTGTCTGCCACCATTCCATCGACTGCCTAGTACCTACACATTGGCCTGGACAGGTGACAACCTCCTCCTTGCCAATCTCGACTTTGCCGATGATATTGTCATTTTTGACCTGGCCCAAACTGCCCTATGACATCTCACTATGGCCCTAGAAAATCAAGCGGCCAGGGCTGGACTCCGAATCAGTGGACAGAAGACCAAAGTCTCATTCATGCAAACTTAAGAGTCCCGATTACCATCGGTGGACAACAGGTGGAGAAAGTGACGAATTTCATTAATCTTGGCAGCGTTATCTCTTTGGATGGGGATGCAGAAACTCTTGTTTGGGCTTCTGGATGTGGAAGAAGAAATCTGCAAACTTTTCTGCATATTCTGCACTACTTTACTGTGAAAATCTGGCAAATTGTTTAAAAAGATTTGCATGTGATAAAATGGACATAAACAGATCTGAGAGTTTATACTCTTGTTAGTAGCTAGACACATTATACCAAAATATTTTTAAAAAGAAGATTTATTTTCCACATGGGATGCATAGAAACATGTGCATGATGGGCATTCCCATTTTGCGGAAATTTGAGAACTTCCTAAAGCCACAGATTCCGACAGCACATGCTCTATAGATGTAAACATGCCATTTCATTGTTTGCTTGAGCCCCATGACATTTAAACAGGATTACGTGAATTTTGCAACTCCTTATTATCCAGTACCTTTCACAAGGTCTTTTGTAGGAAGTTTAGGGCCGTGAAAGTGAACTGTACCAGTGGCATTTACTGGACCTGAAGAGGCGGTTTATTGGAATGTAAGAATTGCAGCACTGCAAACAAAGCACCCTCATATCTAATGATCCCCCCTCCCATGTACCATCTGCATCGCTCAGCGGACCATCTCCACCCCCATCTCACACACACACACACACACATGCATTCACACATGCGGGCATCATTCATCTTACCCACAAATCCCCAGCATGAATCGGGGCGTGCATTAAAACCAGCCTATAATGGCTGACGGCTTTCACAGTTAGTGTGAGAATGCTGATCGCTGACTGTTTCGCGCTGAGTGCTTCACCACCTTTTCCATAATTAGACTATTACTTTAACAGGTGTGCCACTTCCCCGCTTTCCTCCTTCCTTCTGAAAACATCTCTCCACACTCCACGTTTTATTTCATCAACTTCAGCCTGTCTGTGAAATCTAGCTGAGGTGTTAGAGGAAAGCTTGTAGTCTTTTTTTTCCACCTTGTCAGGAGAGTCAGGTGTGACATTGAGAAGTTCAGCTGACACTATAACACAGCAGGATGAAGGAGAACAGCTCGGGGAGTTAGTGGAGATGTTTGTACTGCAGAAAGTGCATGAGATATCGCTTGACAGCCTGTGTTAGCTGCTGTACAGTTACCAAAGAAATAGCTTTTACTATGTACAGTGCCATACTGTTTTGGGATGACTTGCATGCTTCTTTAGCATCTCAACGGGCTTGGAAATATTGACAAAGGCTCATTATATCACACTACGCATAGTGAAACTTAGCAGGTGGCACTGCTGCAGCGTGACCTGACGTGCCTCGGCGCTGTATACACGCTCTGACATGAAACACATGTAGTGCTCTCGCTATCTGCCACGCGCATTTCTCCAGCTTTTGGGCGGTTTGGTTGCGAGCCAAACTGACACAGCAAGTCTCAGTTGAGATGGCATCCATTAGTCTCTCATTGACATGTCTGTAGTGTACACTACCGGCAGGCGCCTGCTCTGGGCCACGGGCATTGATTCATTGTCAGTTTTCCATGAATGATGATGAGCTTAAGAGGTCTCATTACCTTATTATGTTCATTAAATCTTGTTTAGTTCCTGTGTGTTTGATCTTATTGTGCATTATTAGCTCCAGCAGAACACTGGGTTGATAACAGATGCTTTTTGCTGTTGTTTCTGTGTTCTTTCTCTTCTCTGAAACTTATTTCAAGGCAATGACAGAGTCAAATCCATCAGGATTATGCCATTGTGCGTCTGCCATTAGACGATGCAGACTGATGTATTCTTATGCCAAGCAATTGGCTGTGGCGTAATCTGTTCCACCTCGCTGTGCTTCACGAGGGTATATGAGCCTCCCTACTCATGTACACAGATTATTCATCTTCTACTATGCAAGGATTGTATTGTGGAATATTTATTTTCTGGAATTTCAATGTTTCTGGCCTAAATTTAATGAATGAAAACATAGAAAATAATTTGTATGTCTTAATGGAACAGTGTTTTCTGAGGAACAATGTTATTTTAATGATTAGTGTTTAAATATCTCTTTGTGTGTGTGTGTGTGTGTGTGTGTAGAGGCCATATTACATCATAATATATGAGAATGATGCTCCAAATCGTTGACAGAGCTATTAAATTGCCAGAAAACACATGTGAAGTATACTGGACATGGATAAGTATTCTATACTATACACATTTCATGTTCATAATTACAACAGGACTAAAAATAACAAGATGTAAACTGCTCAAGGAAAAAAAATTGATACTAAATGCATATTGTTTATTAGTGATAGGCCTACTCATGTATTGACAATGTCTAAAACTGTATTATTGTATTATTATTTTACCAATAGTATATCTGATAAACTTCATTCAACATTTTGCGTGCAAATAGGAAATGTGCTGTGCTTGATTTTAACTCGTAATACTGGGTAAAATAAACATGTTCACATCATATCAAAACAACATTAGATAGCGTTATAAATAGGCCTACTGGACAAATAATAATATGCAGCAATAGCCTACTTAGAATTATATATATATATATATTTTTTTTTTTTTTCACGTTTTCCGTCTCAGGACGGGGGCTATTTAAATGTAAAAGATCTGCATCTCCTATTAGGTAAGAAGTATACAACAGGTGTCACTCTTGATCCTTACCTCAACATTCCTAGTCAATAATTTGTCACATCGATAATACTTGCGGAAGTGAAAAGGACGGTGTAATATATATATATATATATTTTTTTTTTTTTTTCACGTTTTCCGTCTCAGGACGGGGGCTATATAAATGTAAAAGATCTGCATCTCCTATTAGGTAAGAAGTATACAACAGGTGTCACTCTTGATCCTTACCTCAACATTCCTAGTCAATAATTTGTCACATCGATAATACTTGCGGAAGTGAAAAGGACGGTGTAAGGTTGAGTATGTCATCATCGTAAGTAGTGATATTCGCGTACGCAATCTGTGCTGTTTGGTTCCCTCAGGTAAGCAAAAACGACTAACTCGCATAGTTTAATCCTTCAAATTGATCGGCTGTGATGACGTTACGACGTATAAATCGCGTGCGGGTAAAGGAAGACGCAAATAAGTGACACTTTCGTTTATAGTAGTTATGACAGTGAAATGCTGATTCCAATGATCGTTTAACCAACTGGACTTATTTTTTAAAATGTTCATAACTTTGTAAAAGGCTGACTCGTATTGATTTAAATAATTTGAAAGCGTATAAACAGAACAAATACCATTTAAAGACAGTTATAGAAAAAAAAAACAATAGGTTTAGAAGAATCTACAGAATGAAAAAAAAATCAGTTGCTCAATAGGAACGTCACTTACGTCAGTCAGTTTCAACGTGTTCTCACCAATGTGACCACTAACATGTTTTACATGTATTTACTAGTGATCTCGTCATAGATATAGAGTTATCTTGATTTGATTTAATTTATTAATGATTTAAATATAATTTTCAGTAGGAACACTGTAATTAAACAGCTCTGGTCATAGGCTAGCCGTGTAAAATGTTCACATGAAATCAAAACAGTCACTTTTACACATAGCTGACAACTCTGTGTAAAATACATAAACGTTTTTAGTCCCTTTAAAGTCAAAAGTACATTTTGTATGCAAATGCTTTAATAACAGTACTGTCTGGTAAATAATATTTATTAGTTATTGTTATTTATCCTGTGTTAATTTATGTAAGTAGGCCCATGTTATGTTCATAAGTAGGTAGATTTGACAATGGCCATTCATTCTCTCTGAGTATTTTCATATGCAATGGTTTGATGTTGTCCTCAAACATGTGGCAGGTTGCTTTTACTAATTCTCCTTCATCTGTTGCAATGCAAGCTTGATCCGCTCCATCCTCTTTCATCTTTAACATAAAGACACTATAAGATGAGTGTGCATCATTAGTGCCACAGAAAGTCGTCCCCAGTCTGGACAGCCTGGCCTCCATTTTTCAATTAAAGTTGCTTTACAATCAAATAGCCCAGCACAGTTAGGAAAAGGCTGCATTGATTAGTGTACAAATTAACACAAGAAAGAAATCATTCTCCCTCCATAAGCTAATTTGCCATCCTCGGTTCTCCTTAATAAGTCCCTCCGACTGACTTTTTATTCACAGACCCTCCACTGCCTCAGTAAATCCTGTAGATTTAATAACCATAATTGCAATAAATTCGGTAAACATTTAGATTGAATGCAATAACTCTGTCATTTACTCCAGTAGGTTGCTTTAAACGTAATTTAATAAAAGGGCAAAGGACCCTCCACATAGGCTAGTCACTAATCCTTGGTGATCCATGCGTACACATTAGGCTGAAGCATCTCGGGACGAAAATAGACAACGATTGATCTAGATTTCCTAGAAAATATCTGATCGCCATGGCTTGTTGTTTAGAGAGAGTTCACTTGGTGGAGCCTAATTATGTTTGTATTGCTACTCCATCTCCGGTCATTTGTGTTGGGTCCACTGGGTCTTAACATAGGCCTATTATCATTCAAAGCCTTAAAGGTGTACCACATTTATCTGTTTAGTTCTTTGTCTTAGAGGTGAGCTAGGCAGTTGCGTCATGTTTTTGTGTTCAGAATTTTAACACAAAAACAATATATTACATATAAACTACCAGTCTAACCAGATGTTAAATGCAACAATATTTACATTTACATTTAGACATAGTATATATACATGATATAGCACTTAAAAAAAAATAGTTTTTACTATTTTACTAATTTACTCACCTTAAAGCAGTGGTCGCCAACCCGTCGATCGCGATCGACTGGTAGATATTTATCACTGTCCCAGTAGATCCCGAAAATAACAGTAAAATAAGTACAAAAATGCATTACATTTCTGGGGTTATATTAATGTATCACTGAAGGGAACTGTCTTGAGAAAAGTTTCGATGGCGATGGCATTTTCTTCTCCGTATAAAGCGCTGCTCTGCTTTGTTTACAGCGGTAACCAAGGAAACGCTATATTGCTGGCGGTTCATAAGCAGTGTTGCCAAGTCCGCGGTTTTCCCGCGGAGTTGGGCTACTTAACACTGTTGCCGCGGGTTGTTGTTCATGTCCGCGGGTTGAAGCGACCCCAATAACGTGATATTTAGCCCCTAGAATGTGAATTTTACTGGAAGATCCCCGCCGAAAAACGTGTATTTTACCCCCGGAATGCGATTTTTACAGGGGAACCCTCCTCGAAACGCGATTGGACTAGTTTTATTGCGAAAACCTGGCAACCCTGTTCATAGGCGCCACCTGCTGTGTTTCTTGCAGTTGGTGGTTGCCATTGACTTCCGTAGTAGGAAAAAAAAATACTATGGAAGTCAATGGCAACCACCAACTGGTTGATTACCAGCAATCTTCAAAATATCTTCTTTTGTGTTCAACATAAGAAAGCAACTCATACAGGTTTGGAACGACATGAGGGTAAATGATGACAGAATTTTCATTTTTGGGTGAACTATCCCTTTAATGTTGTTCCAAACCTGAATGACTTTCTTTCTTCTGTGAAATACAAAAGAATATGTTTTAAAACTAAATGAGGTCCAGGCAAAATTGGACCCCATTAACTTTCATTGTGAGAAGTCGTTTTTCATATTATCTTCTTTTGTGTTGTACAGAACACATGAGAGTAAATAAATGATTACAGAATAGTCATTCACTATCCCTTTAAATAGCATTTAAATTATATATCTTTTTTTTACAGGGCAACCATGCATCCTTTCTATGTAAATTAGCAAATTATAGTGCAGTGTAGACAAGCACATTTTTTGCCATTTAAACAGCTGTTTCAGGTGTCTTTATTTTAATTTAGTGAATGCATTTGCATATTTACCTGATTTGCGTAATTCCTTTAGTGAATCATGCTCTAAAACAACACAGACAGCAAGTGCAAATAAATAACATTGCCATTCTTTTGCACAATTCATTTTTAGTAAATTCCCACCATAATGCATTAAGCTTTGTAGATAAATATCCTAATGTTTTTGCATATCTAACGGAAAACATTTTAAACAGCATTCTGTAATGCACATCTCTATAAATGTACAAGACAACACTAAATAGAGAAGAGGCCATAACTATTGCAAGCGCTACCTCATTTCCAGAGATTTGCTGGTGGCATTTACGCAGTGAAAAGTTTACTCCCACTCTTTAATGCGAGAATGAAGATCGCTCATCTTTATATACAACCGCCACTAAAACCATTTCATCTGAAACAGTTCAGAACATAATGTCAGCCCACTCCATATATCTGAAGCTCATTACAGGGGAAAAAAGGTTTGCAGTAATTAATTACCCTGCTAATTGGGCCCTCAGCAGTATTATTGTCTGTGTCTGTGCAGCTTATTTAGTGTACAAACGAGACCTGCCGCGTGATTGTTTCTCTGGCTTTAGGGGGCTCATACGCTCAGCTATTAGCACAATGACTGTCATTCAGTTTACTGACACTGAGAGTTCAGTCTGGTACTGAAAAGCCTTTATGAGAGAGTTTATTTTGATATATTTATATCTTTCTATCTCTCACTCTGTCTTTGATTCCACCTGTGCATATGTGTGTGGGTCTGTGTTGTGTCTTTGTCTGCCAAACCTATTTTTTAATAATGTACTTGAGAAGCTGTGCTCTGATTGCCAGCTAGTTACGTCAAGCAAAAAAGCAAAAGCTTGGAAACACAACAAGAGTCTTAATATATTTATAGATTGTTTTAATATGAAAATAAAATTAGCTGCTCAAGTCTTTATGGATGCTCTGGTGATAATAAATGTACACCTTGTCAACAGCTCAAAGTGTTCTGCATTTTCTTTCTGTGTTTTAGTCTTTATTTATTCCCAGTACTGTGTGTTAGTGGGATGTGTGAGCTGTTTCGTTTTACTATAAAAATAAATTATTGTAACTATTATAATTGTATGTGTAAATGCAACTTTTATTTGTTTCACACAGCAAGCATGGCAGATCTTCAGAACATTTCTTGTGGTAAAGCAGAGTTGCAGCCTGAAGCCATAACTGATATTGGTGTGCTGGCATCCAAGAAAGAACCTCCAGCAGGCTACTATATTGTGAGTTTGCAATTGCCGAATATGTGTGTGATTTGGAACCATAAATCTATAAATAAGAATATAATAGGCAGTCATTAATCCAGTTAAATGTACACTAAAAAAATGTGATAAAAAACAGCATAAAATGTAATCTAAAAATCCAATAACAACTGAATACAATGAGGAGAAAAATAAGTATTTAACTCAAATAAAATCAAATGTAATTTGTCATTCAGGAACATCTGGGAATGTCTTTACAGTTCCATTACCGTATTTTTTACTTACAAAAAATAATTTTAGCAGTGCTGTAATGTTACATGAATTTTCTTTTTAAAAGTAATATAAATCTTCACTATAAATTAAATTGTAATTTATATTTTTGTACTGTATACTACAGTAAAACTACATTGATTGTCTATTAAATGTAAAAAAAAGAAGTTAAGTACCATTTTTAAATCAAAAATTACAAATTTTTTTTTTTACAGTAAATCATAACAAAAATATCAGGAAACATACAGTTTTACTGTTTTTATCTACAAATCACAAGGTAATTCACACATTTTACATTTATAATAATTTTGCAATAACATTTCATGTATTTGCTTGTTAATTGTAATATTTTTTTTTACCGTGACATTTTACCTTATCATGATATTTAACATTTCCTACAGTGATGATTTGTACATTTTTAGGGTTAGTACACAAACTCATGTCATGTATTTTATTTTGAAACTTGGTTGTGTTTTCACACTTCTTTTGTGTTCAGGCATGGACTGTATTGTCATTGGTTCATTTATCTGGTTAAATCTGTAGATTAGTTTTGTTCTGTGATTGGTTCTCATTTGTTTCTCTTGCCTCCTAGTTTGTTTGCCCTTTAGCTTCAGTGTATTCAAGCTTCAAGTTTCTCATATCCTATATCAAACATTGTTCAGTGATGAGGTATTGATTGGTAAGTTCTTGTTTTTTGTAGTTAATATATATTCATGTTGTAGAAATAAATCTGCATTTGGTTTCAGTTTCCAACTTGCTGGAGACTTGTTATACATTGTAAAATTGCAGTTTTACTCAAAATTGAACATTTAAAAAGTAAATTATGTTTTTTTTTTCTTTCCTTCCCAAAAGGCAGTAACTTAATTTATTGATAAGGTTTGGTTTTATTTCTGCTCTTCCTCTGGCCAGCTAAAAGCCGTGAATCCTTCGGCCTACCCTGAGGATAGATTTTAACAACTCTTTCAGATGAGGCCTCCAACAGAGCTTGGCACCAGTGCCCTGTGTTTGTTTAGGACTCAGATGGCACCGACACAAGGGTGGCTGCGCTTCTGCAACTCTCAGCAATCCCAGAGCGCTGAGAGGGGAAACTAGGACAGTATCAATGGCCTCTAGGAAAATGTTTTGTGTGTGTGTGTATCTGTTGTGTATGTGGGTGTGCCTCAAAAACACTGAGAAAAGAACCAGGGCGGAAAGAGAGAGGGGAAGTTTTGTGAATAAAACAAAGCACAAAGCAAACACTGTATAAAACAAATCTGCGTTAAGCTTACGGGCAGCTAGAGTTCTTCCTCTCCGCTTTCCTCTTCTCCCTCCGTTTTCTTTCTTCTCTCTCTCTCACTTCCCGCCCCACCCGCCAGTCCCCAACTGTTGCCGTCTCCGGCGGGTTGTCTGTGGGTTGGCACGTTGCTGGGTTTCTGCCCACTGGCGCTGAGGATCCGGTGTACGCCACATGGTACCAACGTGTTCTCAGAGGCCCTGTTCCGCTTGGCCTTTCCCTCCATCACACGCAGCAGGATGCAACTGTTTCACTTTGTTTGCACAAACAAACACATTTATTTATTAACAACCTTTATACAACCAAATATAAATGAAATTGAAAGATTTGTCTGTTTTTAAGAGCTAGTTTTAGTAAGTGTTCTAAAACTAACAGTCAAATCTGTCCACTGTGTCACTTTGTTTGTGCAAACAAACATATTAACAAACTTTAAACGACTAAATATAAAAATTCATCTTTCAACTAGCTTTTAGTAGCTAGTTTTAGCAAGTATTAATTTTAAATTATTAACAGCTTCTGTCAATCCATGTCTCACTTTGATTGCACAAATGAACATGTTTATTAAATTGATGTGCAACCAAATATAAACTAAATTACATAATGTTAGTTTTTTAGCTGCTAGTTTTAGCAAGTGTCTTGATCTTTTTCTGAAAATTTTGAACTCTGATTATCAACAGCTTTCGATAGTACTTATCTGTTTTTTTCACAGCCAAATATAATCCAACACTCATAGCTATTTCTTTTTGCAGTAGCTGGTTTGAGCAAATCCTGAAATTTTGACTTGGATGCAACCGTTTCACTTTGTTTGTTAAAACAAACATGTTTATTTATAGACAACCTTTACGTAACCAAATATGTATTTTTTTAAGTAGCTTGTTTTATCAGGACTTTAAAGCTTTGTCTTTTAAACTCTGATCAATAGTTTTTTTTACAGCACTTGTCTAACCAGCAGGATGAAATGATGTTGTTTTGTATTTGCACAAACAAATACAACAACCTTCACACAACCAGATATAAACAAAAGCTGAAAGATTTGTTTGTTTTTAAGAGCTAGTTTCAGCAAGTGTTTTGAAGTTTTTTTGATTATCATTCATCATTCAACTGTTTCACTTTTCTTTTGCAAACAAAAAAGTCAAAATGTATTTGTTGTCATTAACAACCTTTACTCAGCTAAATACAAACAAAAATTGTAGTTAGTTTTAGCTAGAATTCTGAACTTTATCAACAATCTCAAAACAGATGCAGCCAGTAAACCACAAGGCACTGGAGACTTATACTTAAGTGTCACTTAATTAAGTGTGAAGAGTTTTCTTCATACTTCTCCTTTTACTAGTCCCAGTGCTTAGCAACTGTTTCCAAATTCAGGCTGCGTTGCCTGCTCTGGTTGCGTAGTGGCATACAGACTCCTTTGGTGCCTGGTTCCTCCCTGTTTGACTTTGGGCTTCACAGCTCTGGCTCTTTGTTTACGCTGACAAGAGGAGCGGGGCACTGACCTGGAAAAAGTGGCCAGGACGGGTTGTCTTGTAAAGGGAGGAGGGAGCCGGTGAAGGAGGGGAGGATATTGTGGTTGATGTATAGACTCCTCCAGAGAGCTTTCGTCCTAGCCAACGGCTGCTGAGGCTGTAGCTCATCCAGACTGTCCACCACACTGTTTTCCTCGATGTCCGTTTTCCTGTCAGGTTGTCTGTCTTTTCTGAAAGTTTAATGTATGCCTGTCAAGACCTCACAAAAGATCACTTCAGAGTTGTGCGTCATTCAAAACTGAATTTAAAATGGCAATTTAAAGGAACAGTTCACCCAAAAATGAAAATTTGCTGAAAATGTTCTCACCCTCAGGCCATCCAATATGTAGATGAGTTTGTTTCTTCATCGGAACAGATTTGGAGAAATTTTGCATTACTGCCTTTGTAAGAAACAAATCCAAAACAAAGCAAGTTGTGTAGTGCTTAATTTCTCCAAATCTGTTCCGGTGAAGAAGTAAACTCATCTACATCCTGAATGGCCTGAAGGTAAGTACATTTTCAGCAAATGCTAATTTTTTTGGTGAACTATTCCATTAATTCCAGTTTGGTTTCTGAAT
This sequence comes from Sinocyclocheilus rhinocerous, assembly GCF_001515625.1. Classification (NCBI taxonomy): domain Eukaryota; kingdom Metazoa; phylum Chordata; class Actinopteri; order Cypriniformes; family Cyprinidae; genus Sinocyclocheilus; species Sinocyclocheilus rhinocerous. The sequence goes on from NW_015659020.1 coordinate 678,978, forward strand.
TAAAGTTGAATTGAGATAAACAGGATGCAGAATTGTAATTACAATACGACTTGTATAACTGCTATATGTGTATTTTTTTTATAATACATTTGATTTTTCAGAATAAATTAATAAACGTTATCATAATCATAAACATTACATTTTTCAAATAAATTTTATTTAGTTTATATAAGTTTTGATATTTTGTAATTTATAGTTTTTAATATTTATTTTAAGGAATCAAAAAATAAAGGCAATGATGTATGCATTTTTAAATAAATGAAGCATGTACAGAGCAGATCACTTTATTATATTATATTATATTACATAAATAGCAAAAATCATGTTTTGCTAATGACATTTCTGTTGTGTGTTTTTTGAATTTCAATTCAGTCAATTCAACTTCTTGACATTTCATTTCTAATGTAACATCTGGAGGCAAATTTTTAAATAGTGATTGCATCAGTACAATTGTTTTAACTATTTCAGAAAGGCAGCTTGATCTCTACAGAACACAAGTCCCATTTAGCTTGTTCAAGGCCTTCTTTGTGAGGTATTGTCTCATCCTTGTTGTCCCATGGGGGGCCGGTGGTATTTTTACCCTTTTTGGAGGCTGAAGATTCTTCTCCACTTGCGTAGGGCTCTAATGAGATGGAGTGAGAGCTCCAGCAAGCCTTAATTAAGCCAAGTATGCACAGAGCAAGGCAAAAATGGAAACACGCACACCGTCCATCCATACATTAACTGGATCTCACTGCAATGCACATTCTCCTCTCTGTGTATTTTTTTTTCTTTTCACGTAGGTTGCACAAACAACAGATGGCTTCGACGCCAACCTGTGGAAGGACAGCATATTCAAATCCAAGGTCACACGCTATCTCTGCTTCACCCGAGCTGCCACCTCCAAAAATGTAAGTGAAAACGTGTACGTTTTAACATGCTCATTGCAAGTTTTTCTCCAGTTTCTTCACACGCCGTTAGGGTGCGTTTGCCCCGTTTGCTTCAGTCCGTCCCTCATTAGGGTTCTGCTCAGATCTTTGATCACAAACTCCTTCAAAATATGTTCCATCCTTTAAAGTGAAGTATCTAAACCGAATGCAAATACTACTCTGAATATAGAATGGTTTGATAATTTTTTTTCCCACTTGATGTATGAAGTCCCAGCATGCTTGCATTTGAAAATTTGTTGATGATCTCCAGTTCTCCCGAAGGAATTTGGTTTATGATTATTCATAAATGCAACTCTGCGCGTTAGTAGTTTATGATTTCATTTGGCTCAATTAACCTGGTCCCTGTAGACAGTTTGGATACCTCCCTGCCATTCATCAAAGATGAAGAAAACATCCAAAAAATGTCCAAATTTGCCTATGAAATATGACACATCAAACAGCCATCCAACATGTCTGCTAAAGGAGCACCTATATTTTAAAAGATTCCTTTGTGAATTGAAACTATTTGAACATTTACCTCTCATTTGGCTGAGCTAAATTGCGAATGAGCACCTTTTTATGTGCATGTATCTGTCTTGAAAGTGAAACAGGTGGTCCAGTCATGTTGTTCAGGTTACCAGTCTTCATTTAACGTGAACAATGCAGAGCTTGAGCTGCCCTACCTTTATTATTCCTCCATTTGCTGTGTAAGCGAAGGCAACGAATAACATATGTATTTTTGGGAAACATTCTATACTTGTTCTCAGTCTAGGAATAAAGTTCCTAAAATATGTATTTATTTAAATGGACCTTGTGTTCATAATTGAGTCTAGCATGCTGACGGGTTGCTTGTATAGGGTTTGTGAGGATGGTGAAAATAGGCTGTGGCTGATGAGCTTGTTTGGGTGGGTCATTGTTATTCAGTATTACATCTCACCAGTGCATCTGCCTTTTTTTCTTTTATATGTGCTGTTGCAACAAAACACATTTTACTGATTAATTAATGAATATTTTTTAATACGTTTTTATTTTTTAAAAATCCAAATCTAATGATTTTCTTTATAAATGTTTTCTTTCACCTTTATTAATGGTTATAGCTGACTTTTATATTTCATATTGTATCATCATATTGTAGCATCAAAATGTTTGAAAACCCCTATTCTGTAGACTAATAAATGTCATGATAAATGTGGTATTTAATGCCACATTCAAGGTCGCTCAATACTCTATATCACACGTGTGGTTAAACATTCAAGACCCTTATCACATGGTAAATCATTAATCTCACATTAACCTTTGGTCTAAAAAAAATGTTTCTCTCTGCAGGAAAATTTTGTTTCTCTTTAAAACATGTAAATGTCTCATAAGTTTACTGATACAGATTGTTGGGCAAACCAGCAATTTTGGGCAATATTGAGGATTATTGGCCATAACCAGATTCAGTTAGTCATTTTGGTTAGTTATTAATTTGAAAAATGCTGTGTGGCCCTTCTTAAAATCTTAAATTTACCCTATTTATTTTCTTAATGCATGATTGTAGTGTTGTTCCACTGAAAAAAAAAATGGTATTCAAACAGTTTTCACTCAAAAATTGCTAGTAAATTTCACAAGCAATTACAAAGAAACAGCAAGTAACACATTGAATTCAACATGAAATTTTCAATGTACTGCAGTAATCTTTATTTTATTTAGTACTTCTAAAAATCATTTTTTACAGTGTGTGAAAGATTCATTAGTGCATGTTATTTGACTATATAACCTTTAATCAGAATGCAAAGACTTCTTCCTCTCAAACAACTTTCCTTTCCTGCTGATGTCACTTACTGTTAACCAACTGTCAGGTTGTCATTTCTGAATTAAAACATTGTATAAAATCAAGGACATTATATATAAACAAGCTCTTCTGTAAAAAGAAAAAAAAAACTTAGAATATAGAAAGGAATCAAACTGTAAAGTTCGAAGTGGAGATTTCTGATGTCTGTGCATAAGAACATTTTGAGAAAATGGCCATTAAAGATATGTATTGTAATTGAAATCTACATGTGCACATAGGTAAAGTGCAATAATATAAACAATTTAAAGTGTACTTTGGATTTATTTATTTTTTTTCGTTTCACAACACATTATGAAAAGCCAAATAGCCCAAAATCTCAAAATTGACCCATGACCAGAAAAAAAAACAATGTTTTTGTCTGTCACAATGCTGTATTTTTATCATAGCTGTAAAACTACATCTCCTAAGCCCTATAATGGCTATGAGATTCAAAAATGACGTTGTAATCCGCTGTTGTTTACCCTGGCCATTTCCAGCACGCTTCTGCCTGTTGATCAAGTTCAATGAGAGCTGCAGTTTTAGTATGTAGCACATCATTCCCCTCTGCCACCTCTCCAGCGTGGAGTCTTAAAATGTGTGTCTGCACTGTTTTGAAGTCCCTGACGCTAATAAAACATGGCAGCGCCATCAACAAAGGCTATTTTGTCTGTCAGTCAAAGTGGCCCCCACTGTAATTGTCTATGACAAAAACAGATTCTACAGAATTAGCCAGTGAATTATGTGGTGGGAAGTAAACAGTTTGTGATTTATCATACTCGGGGTTGGAGGTAGATGGCCCTTTGTCAGGTCCTGATGGGAAAAATCTCTCCCGCGTCTTATATAAAAAAAAAAGGGTTAAAAAAACATTACTTCATGCATAGTAATAGCATTCATCCATATTCGTACCCTCAAGTCAGAACTATGAATAAAAATGGTCTGTAGTGGTAATAACTGCCGGGTAACAGTAGTGACGGCATCCAGAATGTCAGACTCATCACGTCACGCCACGCTAGCTGCACTCTTTCAGGGCTTTTGCTGGATTATTGCTATTTATTACGGCGAAAAATGGAACCATAATGAGTGCGGGCTGGGAAGGCTATAAGGGAAAAAGTCATGCTTGAAAATGTCAACTAAACAGCTCCTGATTGTTTTCAAGTACTCCCTGTTCTGAAGCACAAGCAATTTGGCCTGCCACCGACTGGCCCGAGCGCTGGGCTGCCATGTCTGAAGATGATGGCTAGCGCACAGGTGCTTGCATGCTTAAAAGAGGGCAGCGATTCAACAAATTTGTGTGTGCGCGTCTGCGAAATACTACAGCAGCCTTTTCATTGTAGGTACGGATCATGCATAATTGAAAGCCGCCCGCTTCTAGAAGTGCCTTTATTGAACTGGCTCATTGGTTTAAACTCATATAATCATTATTATGTCCCTATTTTTTATTTTTTTTTGGCAGAAGCAATTATGCAATGTGGTCGTGGATGTGAAGTTGATCGACTTGAAGGACTGTTTGCCAGAGGGCTTCACTCCGATCCAAGACACCACGGATACCCGTAAGCACAGTTCCCGTCTTTTTTTGCTTTCATCCTCTCTTTTTCTCTCTCTCCTCTCTGTAGTCATCCTGAGGGAGTGCTTCTCCAGAGGTTGTGAATGTGAATGTTTCATGGGCTCAGGTTTAGCTTAATTTATGATAGTGCGAGAGAGTAAAATAAACATTTTGCCCCGGAGGTAGGAGGAGAGGAGAACGATGAGTCATTGTTTATCTCTGCCAGAACCCAGCTTTTCTTTATGATGTGCTTATTTATTTATGTATTTATTTGTGCAGAGCGGGAGTGGATGGTGGTTATCTAATATTAATGAAATGCATTCCCTTGATGCTTTAGTGCTTTTTGAGTGCTATGTATTTCTCCCCTTCTCGTCTTCTCTCTTCTCCTCTCACCGCGCCTTTGAGAACGCCGCAATATTATTTTGGCATTGGGAGTGAGGGCAGCATGTTTATTATTTTCATTATTATTGCATTTACACGGCCCTCGCCCAGTGCCGCCTCGAAACGAATGGGATGGGCTCAGGAGTAATATGGCCGAGTCTAGTAGCGGGTTCTGGAGGAATGACTAAAAAGAAAACGGAGTCTCATTGGGCGCTGGTTTTAATGTGCAGCTTTATTGTAGCAAAGCCATGTTTAATAGATGCCTCAGCCACTGTATTGCCATTTCACTCTCAGTCAAGTCCCTTATATCCTTCTTACACACATATTTGATGCTGAAGATTCCCCTCTAGCACCCAATGACATTTTTATGCAATTATGATGGGCTTTCATATACTTATATGTGCCTTGAGCCTCAAAACATCACATAGGTTGCATTTATGTGGTGTTCAAATATTAATGCACACATATATTCAGCTTGTCTCTCTGAATAAATTGTTAGGAAATAGGTCGTTTTTGTACATATATTGTTGTGTCATTGTTTATAAGGCTTCCCAAGGACAAATAGGTCAGGCAATGTTTGTGGGGGAATTGATGCATAATGTAGGTTTTAGATATGAGTATATGGGACTGTGGCATATAAAAGCAATCTGGTTTAAATGCAGTTAGACTGCTGATAAATGAAAGACATAATTAGGGCTGTTTATGTTATGACTGTTATATCTCTTTCTCTCTCAGAGGAGCAGGCTTTGAGGAAGGAGAGACTGTGTGTGAAGTTGGTCCCCAGGCACAGCGCTGATACAGCTATATGCGATGTGGTTATACAGGGGAAATCAAAGCACAGCCTCACTAATTATACATTTACAGGGTAAGATATCATATCTTTGGTATGACAAGCATGGCATGCTTTTTTTGAGAGTTATGTGTGTGTATTTGATGCAGATGGTTTGGTCACTATTCCCTGTGAGGTTAAAGAAGTACCATAGTAAATATCCTGGAGCCATGCTTATTATGCTGTCTGAATCATCATTTTTAAACCGAAGTGGATTGTTCTTCTGGTCTGTGTGTGTGTTTTTTGACTGGCTCCTATTTCCTCTAGTGCACCTCAGTGCCTGCGGCCTGCTACAGGCATTATGTGCGCTTGCTTTACTGGTGCTGCTCTTCTGACAGTGTTTAAAGCCACCCCTGATATGTCTTACAAACATTATATAGTATTTTATTGACAATATGGTGTTTCATACCATATAGAGTGAGCAAGTATTGTTTGTTTAGGGCGCTGCTGTTCAAAAGTTTGAGGTCAGCAAATGTAAGACCTTTTTTAAATGTATTTAAATACTCTTATGTTGATCAAAGCTCGATTACAAATACAGTAAAATAGTAATATTGTGAAATATTATTACATTTTAAAATAACTTTTCTATTTTAATATATTTTAAAATGTAATTTGTTCCTGTGATTACTCCAGTCTTCATTGTCACATGATCCTTCAGAAATCATTATAATATGCTAATTTGATGCTCAGGAAACATTTCTCATTATTATGTACAGTAAGGGTGGGCGATATGACCAAAATCACGATATGAATACATTTATGTCACGGTAACAATATTTCACAGTATAGTTATTTTTACTTGAAATAACTGGACATAAATAACATAATTTGGATACAATAGAAATTTCATGATTCTTGTCACCAGTGCAAATATCACAAAAAACGAATAACCTAAATTAAAAAAAAAAAACTCACTGAAGACAAGTAAACAGTCATAAAATAAGATTAAATAAGAATAAGCAACTAATTACCAGCAATAGGACAAAAAAAAAATACAGTAGAACAAAGAAATAAGAAATGCAAATGCCTAAAAATTCTTCACTGTGTAAATTAAATATATATTTCTCCTTAGTAAAGTTACAAAAGTGATTTAGTCAAGAGCAATAGGAGATTTTCTCCCTTTTTGTTGTTTGATTAACATGAGTGACAGACAGCAGGAATATTAGACTGCTGTCACTTTAAGAGCTGCCAATATACTGTTACACATGTTTTCTTTTTCAGCTGTTTGCTTTCACTTAATACCTAAGTTACTGTGTTTACAGGGATTCTTGCAAAGACAGGCATTTTGACACATACAGTGTGTGTATTTAACCATTCAAGGCCTATAAAGCAGCAAAAATAACAGTTCAATACTCCCGCACTCTATGAGCACCGTCTTCATGTGCACGTGCCTCGCTGACAGTGCTCAGAAACAGTCTCTCAGACAGCGCGCACATATAGCGAAATGAGTTCTCTCTCACTGCTGTTTGCATTTCAACGGCTTAAATTCATTTGTTTTTAAACCGCAGTGCTTAAAAAAATGTGTACAAATGATAGCACAGCAACACCACGTGAGCATGTAACCGCGATAGAGACTATAGTCCAAAATCTCTACCAGTTGACAGATTTCTATCGGTTAATCATGTCTACCGGTATATTGCCCACCCATTGAAAACAGTTGTACTTCTTTATAGTCTTGTGGAAACTGAGATGCATTTTTTCATGATTATTTGATGAATAAAAAGGTCAAAAGAACAATGAATTTATTTGAAAGTCTTTTGTAACATTATAGATGTATTTAGTGTCACTTTTTGATCAATTTGTTGTGTCCTTAATTTCTTTTAAAAAATAGAATAAAGACTTTCAGACAATAGTGTATGCATACATATAATTTTAAATGTTCATGATAATAAAACAAGCTGTTTTTGTCCACAGTGAGCTGAATGGTTTGGGGATTTGGTATCAGCTGGGAAAAGTCATTAAGTCACAGGATACAGTGCACAAAACCCCCTCTACCTCTGGTGTTGCCAGGTAAGACAAAGTATATACATATACTATATTCCCTGTTTTAATAGGATATTCCTTAACACAGAAGGAGAAATTGTTCATTGAGTGTTGTCGGATGAGGGATATTCCAACAATATGTAAAATTAAGTTTCTGAGTAAGAAGTTGGAAATTTCTCCTTTTCAAGTTCAAGAACAGAATGTAGCATAAGATAACTGAGTGTGTTTCCACTGATAACCTGAAGTTCAGCAGGGAGGGACAAAACAGAAAGTGCTCAAGCAGGAGAGACCGCCGTTAGGAGAGCGCAGTCTGTTGTCTGCTCTGACACACAACACAAACACACAGTCTGCCCAGCGGCCTCACATATTAACACACATCCTGGAGGGAAGAAGACAAAGAGGGAGTGTGACTTTGTACCTCATCCAACTCAAACATGTCAATTATTAATGAGCAGGAAGTAGTGGGGTTTTTCCTCTGTAAATAGTAAATAAACAATCACTGCTCCCATCCTATAGTTGATAGAGCGGAGAGGTTGGTGGGGGTATGCGACTGTGCCAAATGAAAATGCCAGATTTGAGTGTGCCAGAAGGCTTTGAAGGTCCTGGCACTGCAGTTAGGGCAAGTACACATAAAGCTTAGTTGGAGATTTATTTCTGCAGACTTTACCCACTTTGTATTTCAATGCCTGTACAACAAGTTGCCATTCCAGTGCTTTTACCTCAAGACTTTACTGCTTTAGAAGTTACAGATGTTGGTTGGTTAGTCAACAAACATTAGCTTTGTTCCAAACCGTAGTAAACTAACAACCTAACCTCCATGGAACCAAAAGTGACTGATTAGGAACAGTCTACATTGGCAGAAACTGAGCAATTGGACTGAACATGCAAGTGGTTTCAGTATAGAGGGTACACCGGAACACGCCCCCTCAGCCGGACTGAGTGGCAAAAGAGCCTGCTGAATGAATGGATTTAATAGGGGAAACTGCGAAAACAAACGATTATCAGTTTAAACTAAAGGTTGTTGGACTGATATAGCGTTCCTTACAACTTACCAAATATCCAGTGGTCCATGGATATTGATATGCAGCCAGGATGTTTATATGTGCCTGATTTCAACGCCGGGGAAATACATAAAGCAAATTTGCCTGTGAACGCATTTTGTAAATACAAAATAGGTTGGTCTAAATCCGGGTGATCACTTTATCAATGTTATATATATCGTCATATCGTCCAGCCCAAAAACGTATATAGTTTTTGTCAGTGTTTATTTAAAAACATCCATGCAGGATATAAGATGGTAAATATTTATTTGGTGAGTTGTCAATACGATATGTAACAATACAATATATACGGTATGATTTTACCGCAAAATTCAACATATTAACATAAAATGATAACTGCAAATTCGTGTTTCGCTGCCTGAAGTCCATTTGTTTCTGCGAATTGCAGTGATTCCTTTGTTTCTCTTTTCTGTAGCTTTCGGCAGTCTGTAAAAATATACCTCAGATTTCTTGTCAAATCTATTTGTACAGTCAATCGTAAAGCTCTTTCTCGTTTTAGATGTGTTTTGTGGGTTGTCACAGCATTCATGCTGAAAACCAGTGCTGCCATTTAGTCTTTTTGCCACTCAGTGGGCGGAACCGCAGTCATTTGTAGTAAAATTAACCATAGTTTTACTACAAATAAAACCCAAAACCTATGGTTACTATAGTTAAATCATGGTAACATCAAATTAACCATGGTTTAACCATAGTATTTGTAGTAAAAATGTGGTTATACAAATAGTAATCAATATGGCAAAAAACATAGTTAATACACTTTTACTATAATAAAACCATGGTTAATTTTTGTAAGGGTAACAAGCATTAAATATGCTTAATCAATGAAGCATAAATACATAGTGCACAAATATTTAGTATTTTCTCAGGTGTGTTTTTGCTTTTTATGCTTTTATTCAATTATGAAGGTGCTTTAAAACGAATAATTGTATATTGTATTGTTGCCTAACTGTCCATACTATCATATTTTGTACATGCAACATAGCTATTTTTTTTTATTTTTTTGAAAAAATATTTAAAAAATTAGCTGTCAATACAGATGCTGTATTTATTGCATCTGCCATGTTTTCTCACTCACACGTACCCAACTTGGAAGAAAAAAAATAAATAAATAAGAAATACAGAATTTCCTAATTATAATGACTTTTGTGCCATTTATGTGCTAAATACTTGTCGTAAATTCAGTCTTTTCAAAATGTCTTGAATGCATTATTATGCATCAGGAGTGATGCCTTTCAATGCTGCCTATGTAGTAATCTTGCTAGATTTTGGAGCGGAACAATAGAAAACATCTTTCTACACATTTCAGTGGACAAAACATATTAGTCAGATGTATCGTCAGATGAATAATCAAACACGCCAGTACCCAACTATGCAACATTGAACAGACTATCTTTTTCCGTCAGTTTTGTTCACTTCAGATTAAATATGGCGTCGATTCTGAGTTGGGCTTATTCTCACATATATTCTCCGTGATCATTGGTTGCTTTCATCCCAAGATGAGCATAAGATGTTCCAGTGGTCTCCACTTGGAACATTGTCTGAAGTTTTGCTCTTTGAACTTTTGCGTAAGACCGACCTCTGAAACATACCGTGGTTTCGTGGCTTGAATAAAGCCCTTTGTGCCATGTGTTTTTTGGAAGGGGCAGCTATAGGGGATAAGTGTTTGATGTCTCTGAGTCATCCTACATCCAGTCCCACACATTCACACACTTCGTCTCACCCTGTTAATTCCTCACTCTTTTGAAGCCACTTTTCAAGTTGGAGAAGAATAAATTGTACCTCCAAGCGAGGATCCGCGCCTCCCCACTCCGATACCTGCTGTGATCACAGACTGTGCACTTTTGTGTTATTATTACATTTCATGCTTCTACGTCTGCGTGAATGTCCAACTGCCATCTGTGAATCTGTGAAAAAAGTTCTTGGTTTAAGAGGCATAAGAGGTAACCAAGTGTTTTATTGAAGACGTCGTTGGACTTTTCCTGTTTTCAAGACTTAAGCATTACGTTAAATTGAATGCATCTGCTACAGAATAACACTTTTCTGATTTTAGTCTATGTCAGTTAGCTTTGAGGTAATTCATATGGTATTGTTCTTCTGAAAGACAAAATACTCATTTTGTCCATTTAAATGTCCAGAATATCCCACCATTTGTTTGTTATTGTAAACTAAAGCTATTAAAAATTATTTCTGGTCATTTAAATTATAAAATAAAATAAAATGTAAATATTAGATGAAAAATGAAAAATGTTGCATTGGAATCTAGCATGAAAATGCTGAATTAGTAGTACTAAAATTTAAATAAAAATGTATTAAAACTAAATAGAAAACTAAATTAAAACTGAAACTGAAAATATAAAAATGAAAGCTAATTCATGTTAATAAATACTCTATTATACTAGTATATAAATTCTGAAATAAGATAAATGATACTAAAAATTATGATAAAAAAATATTATATTAAAAAATGTATATAAAAAAAAAAAGTTCATCAAATGATTTGATGGGATAGTTAAGATTTGATTTCATTTGTTCAGAATAAAATGTAATACGCTTGACTTTCCCTGTGATATAACACAACCAACTATATTAAAAACCCTCTGGGCCTCTTTGGTCACTTTTGACCGAACATTTTTACCTTTCGAATGTTTAATTAAAAATCTACATTTTGTAGAAATATACATTTTGGATACTATAATAACAATAGTATGATAAAATTCTAAATAATAGTTAAAATATTACTGAACAAAAATATATTAGATTGATAATTAAAGATAGACTAGAAAAAAAGTTAAATTTCAAGGCTTAAATCATATGACTATGAAGGTACCAAGTGTGACCCCCAACAAAGAGGCTCAGTGGGTTAAAGGCAAGATAATATATTGTTAAAAACAAAGGAATAATGGAAAATAAAGCTTTTAGAATAGGGTACCTGCATTGTGTGTCACATTACAAGGTTTGATGCTGTTCTCGCCTCATTTCACACAAACTCTGCGGTCCCATCAATGTTTTACTGTTTGTATGACTCTTTTAAGATGCCCTCAAATTTAAATGCCTTTTACAGTTATAGGAAAGATGTTTTAAACATAGTAAATAAGGAATAAATGTTTAATGACCCCTTTAACTTTGAATGCTGGTGGTTCTGCAAATAAACCTTTTTGCCTCGGGCTACAAGGACACTAATCACTGTGTATGCAGACTACTGAGTGTAAAGTTGTTCAAATCTCAGTTTCCCTTGCTGCCTGTTTGAAATTTCAAAGAATTTATGTGAAGTATTTATGTAAAAAATAAAAATAACTAAAATTATAGTCTGCAATGTATTTTATTTTTACCAATAGCCTTATGCTTTAGGTGTTATGATTGCACCATACTATATCTGCCATTAAATTACCTGGTGTCAATTATGTGACCTCCATTTCATTCAAACTGGACCTGGTCAATCCAGTTCCCAAACCATAGATTTTAGGGTTGTTGTTCTTCAGGGTGAGCTTCTTCTCCCGTCTGCGCTGCCATTTGTCGTCCTGATAAAACTGTCATCTCTCGCTCTGATATCTGACCTCTAGATTGACAGAGAACATAAAGTTGCCTTGTGCTAATATTTCGGTTTCTCTTTTTCTTCATAGAATCAAGGTTTCAGGCATTTCTCTCTGAATGATAGGGCCATATACAGTAGGGCAGGAAAAGTTTTTATATCCAAAAGCTGAACAATATAAATGTAAAGGTCAAGCATATTTCCCATTGTGAGCAGGAAGCCTTTTTTATGCCTTCCCATGATTCACTCCACTGACTCACTACTGGAGCTCAGTAAATATAAATTCATATTGGCTGAACTTTGGAATAAAGTTATATCAATAGATAGATAGATAGATAGATAGATAGATACTGGTACAGGCTGTACATGGGAACGTCTTGGATTATGAGTACTCTATACAGCATATGAGTAGCACTGATGGACGGGTGTCAGTGTTCCTGCACTTTGTTGGTTTCTGTGACCTCTGTGTCACCTACTCAACATCAGCTCTCCAAACAATGTCTGATCTATCAGTTCTGAGGGAAGGCAGGCCCTGTATGATATCTGTTGTGACACCATCCTCAAATGTGTTTTTCCGACACTCTTCTGTGTACCCTTTCCCAGAAAGCCCTAAAAAGCGTGCAAATTTCCATACACATCAAGTAAACTCAAACTGAGCAGTGCCACAAACAATAGAATCATCAGCAAAGATCTGTGGCTCTTTAGAGATTCTACACTCCCATATTCCGCCATGGAATTCTTCAAGATTCTTCTTTCTCCACACCTGACATGGAACTTTAAGTGGGGTAATGACAAGCGGGAAAGACGCCACTGCAGAGAGCAGCTGTCTACAAGCCGTGGGTTGTGTGGGCTGCCTGCTCGGAGCGAGCGCTGAGGTGTTGTCATCGAGGATCTCGGATGAGTGTCAAAACACCAGCTTCCAGATTCCTCTCAGTTCGCGCCGCTGGACCTGGTCAATCCAGTTCCCAAACCATAGATTTTAGGGTTGTTGTTCTTCAGGGTGAGCTTCTTCTCCCGTCTGCGCTGCCATTTGTCGTCCTGATAAAACTGTCATCTCTCGCTCTGATATCTGACCTCTAGATTGACAGAGAACATAAAGTTGCCTTGTGCTAATATTTCGGTTTCTCTTTTTCTTCATAGAATCAAGGTTTCAGGCATTTCTCTCTGAATGATAGGGCCATATACAGTAGGGCAGGAAAAGTTTTTATATCCAAAAGCTGAACAATATAAATGTAAAGGTCAAGCATATTTCCCATTGTGAGCAGGAAGCCTTTTTTATGCCTTCCCATGATTCACTCCACTGACTCACTACTGGAGCTCAGTAAATATAAATTCATATTGGCTGAACTTTGGAATAAAGTTATATCAATAGATAGATAGATAGATAGATAGATAGATACTGGTACAGGCTGTACATGGGAACGTCTTGGATTATGAGTACTCTATACAGCATATGAGTAGCACTGATGGACGGGTGTCAGTGTTCCCGCACTTTGTTGGTTTCTGTGACCTCTGTGTCACCTACTCAACATCAGCTCTCCAAACAATGTCTGATCTATCAGTTCTGAGGGAAGGCAGGCCCTGTATGATATCTGTTGTGACACCATCCTCAAATGTGTTTTTCCGACACTCTTCTGTGTACCCTTTCCCAGAAAGCCCTAAAAAGCGTGCAAATTTCCATACACATCAAGTAAACTCAAACTGAGCAGTGCCACAAACAATAGAATCATCAGCAAAGATCTGTGGCTCTTTAGAGATTCTACACTCCCATATTCCGCCATGGAATTCTTCAAGATTCTTCTTTCTCCACACCTGACATGGAACTTTAAGTGGGGTAATGACAAGCGGGAAAGACGCCACTGCAGAGAGCAGCTGTCTACAAGCCGTGGGTTGTGTGGGCTGCCTGCTCGGAGCGAGCGCTGAGGTGTTGTCATCGAGGATCTCGGATGAGTGTCAAAACACCGGCTTCCAGATTCCTCTCAGTTCGCGCCGCATTATTTTTATATATCGTTTTTATCCCAGTCTTTGCCTCACCGAAGGCTTTGGCGAATTTGTCCACAGTGTGACGGATGTTCCCGACGTCTCCTCCCCAAGACGGACTTGTGCTTCCGCTTCTACACCGATGCCTTCTTGAGTTTCTCATCAGCCACCCGTGGAGATTCCAGCATGTGGCATTGGGCTTTTGATATTGAGATTACCCTGACTAATTGGCTCCTTTACGAGGCTCCTCAATATTTCCCATGCTGTAATTTTGCCTTGCCTGTAAATACTGTACAAGTTAGCAACCATTTTTGTTCATGCAACAGTTTTAAAATACACAAAAAAAAATTCTGTTTCATCACCGATGGTAGTCCAACCACAATTCGGTCTTATTTTAGTCTACCTACACTACTAGGATGTGCCTGTCTTCGCATTTGAAGACTTTGCTCTAATTTGCCCAGTCCTTCATCCCAAGTCAAGCCTCTTCCTCCGCCTACCAGGGATTGTGATATTCTTGAGTGCTTGTCTTTGTGTCCACTTGTCTTCCATTTGGCCTTATTAGGAATCAACCATCAACTGTCCTCTGAGTTTGTGCTTTGAGACCTTCGTCTGTCTTCAAACTCCCATCTTTCTTGGCCTCATCGTCATCCGTAGATCTAAGTGGAGCATGTTGAAGATCCTTGAAATTTCCCAGGCTGTAATATTGCCTTGCCTGTAAATACTGTACAAGCTAACAATCCTTTTGGTTCATGGAAAAGTTTTAAAGTACTTTTTGTGTTGTTGTTAGTCTTATCACTAGTGGTAATCCAACTGCAATTTGGTCTTATTTAGTCTACATACACCTTTTGGAAGTCACCTCGTTTGAAGACTCGATCCTTATTTGTCCAGTCCTTCATCCCAGGTCAATCCTCTTCCTCCAACTACCAGGCATTGTGATATTCTTGAGTGCTTGTCTTTGTGTGCACTTGGCCTTATTAGGAATCAGCCATCAACTGTCCTCCAGGTTTGTGCCTCGAGACCTTCATCTGTCTTCAGACTCAATTCATTCTTGACCTCATCATCATCCATAGATCTAAGCGGAGCATGTTGAAGATCTAAAATGCCACAAACCATTTGAGGCTTATGCTGTGGTGTACGAGTTAAATTGTTTACATTGTAATTCCAGTTCTGCTTTAATTCTGGGAGGTATTGTGGTATAATTAGATATTCAAAATTGGGATTTGTGTCAGTGTGGCTCAAGGTTTGAATGATGATTAATTGTAGTCAAAACTCCAGTGGCCGACGTAATGCAAGCTCATGCTGCCGTTGATTATGTAGCCATGTTTGTGTGTTAAGAATTAGATGTGTAATTGATATGCCATATGCTACCCAAACCCAATGTACCCTAAACTGTTAAAAGCAGAGAATTGGGATTGAGTATGGTTACACTGTTTGACAGCTCTGAAGATAGGGAAACGCTTGCTCCTGAAACTTATATTATAGTTTTATTTCACTTTTTGAGAGGCGGCTCAAAGTCATAAAGTTTTGGAGATTGGGTGCTTTTTTTGAGTTGCTCTATATAAATATTATATTTTTAACATATACACGACGTTAGATCATCTTAAGATGGTTGATTTTCTGAAGACCAGCTCTTATCTCTATTTTGACCTTATCAAATTGGTGATGTTTTACGTCCAAATAGATTTGTGTGTCATAAACAGGCTTTTCACTGAATATATCTCATTTCCATTTTCTGTATCGCTCGGTATCATTCGCTATTGTTTTGGCTTGCTCCAGTGACTGGGGTAGTTGAGGCCAGTTTCAACGAAAGAGCATCCGGACTGTCTCCTTTCAGTTTATGGCTGTTTGTGAAATGTCTGGATGCGCGTAGAGCCATGTCCCCGGCTTTCTCTCCCCCCTGCGTTCGAGTCAACCTTTGCAAACGAAGGGAAGTCTTCATTAAATGTGGCAATCGGTTCCACAAGATTGATGCCAACCTTTTAAAAATTCACCATTGGGCCGAATTGAACACGGGCAAATGCTGATGCAGATGAACAGGGAGAAGTCGGCCCCATCGAGAGAAATAAATCTGAGTTGCAGGCTTCAGTTCATAAATACCACAGGCTGTCAGGGAGCATGTTTTATGGCCCCTGATAGAAATTACTGCATTTATTTATCTCATCACACCTGATAGAAATGCAGAGTAGCCACTCACGGCAGACCTGTCTTCAGTTTACTCACGAGTTGAATACTAGAGCTGACCCACAGTTCCCATTCATGAATTCGGATGAATATGTACAGTAGATTTCTGGTGGACAGGGTGTTTGACTGAAAAAAGGGCTTTCAGAAAGAATCAGTGACTGTGTTTTGCTAATTCGGTTTTTGCTTAGCGGATTTCTACACCAAAGTAACCAACCGGATTTGCATTTGCATCTACGCCCGGCCCGAGCGCTTCAACCATTTCATCTATTTATTTCAAACATACCCCTCCTCCATTTTCAACATCTAGGCATCTCCTGCTTTGCATTGATATCACATTTCAGAAGCTTTTCCAACATCCACTTCTGCACTTACCTTCCTAACTTACTCTCAAACTCAGATTCTACCGCCGGCTAAATGACATCTTACTCCCCTTGGCGGTGTCACTTTGCTCCTAATCTTCTTCCAAACATGACTCTGTCTGACTTTAATGCATCTGATGCATCCTGTAACCTGTTGGAGATGCTCATTTGGTCTTCAAAGCATGTCTAAAGCAGAATTATGCAGCGCTCTTGAAGCAGAGAGACTCAGGCAGCGAGCACTGAATTTATTGATTCCCGTGAGTGAGTCAGAGAGTGTAATTCACCAGCACCTGATTGATGAGGAGAGCAAGTTCAAACTGTCCATGAAGTGCAACGCACGCTATTTTTGCTCTTTCCCAAAACTTTGATATGGATAAGCAGTTTGACTTGAGACCAGCAGAGGATTATTTTATGCAAAATATTTATTATTAATAATAATAATAATATTATTATTATTATTCTCTTTGACAAATTGCTTTTATTCCTCTTTTCATTCAAGTCTAAATGCAGAAATATAATGAAAATTAATTAATTAATATTAATAACAATAATAAATAATCGTATTGGAAATATAAAATATTTTATAGTAAATTGCATGTATGAAAGTATAATTGTAGTAATACAAAATGTGAAAATTGTATTATAAAAATATAGAATGTTTGATAATATAATATAGATATATTTGATAATGTTGATAATATAAATTATTATTTCTCCATTTTATTATAATAGGATGAATCTATTTTATAATAATAATAATAATAATAATAATAATAATAATAATAATAATAATAATAAATTATTGGTTGGATTTAATTTGTTTATCAGAAAATTGGCTTCTGAAAATTTGGTTTGAATATTTTCAGCATAATTACTGCAACATTATTAGATTCATTGGCACTTCTATAGTATACTAGGAATCTAGTGTGATGCTCCAAGGAAATAATAAAAAAAAGTCCAACAATTTAGCTGTCCACGCAGGGTGACACGAATAATCTAACCAAAGACACCTTGGACTAATGAGGTGGTTGTGTGTGTATAACTGTGTGTATAAGTTTTAGGACCGTTTCTGGACTGCTACTGTTGTTGGTGTGTGTGTGTGTGTGTGTGTATGTGTGTGTGTCTTATACCATACTGGCTTAGGAAACCCTTCTTATTACCACTGATTCCATGACAACCGCTCACAGGCACCTAAGAGCCACAGACAGGGAGGGGGAGACAATGGGAGGTTAATGATCAGATGGAGTCAGTGATTCACAGTGGTTAAAGATGGAGACCCACAATCCCTAACATTAATGATTCCTGGTATATTTATATCATATTTATATTCTAGTTTCAAGAACTCTTTAAAGAGCTGATTCATTTGTGGAGCACAGTGTTGTACAGTCCAGTAAAGTATGCCAGATCTCATCAGTTTGCTGCGTCGTTCACAATGTGGCACTTTGAAGATTTGAATTGTGCAAATTGCATTCATGACAGATTTTATGGGCCGTGTTTGCGTTGTAATCTGATTTGCATAATTGCTTCATAATTTTGCAGACACCATGTGTAAATAAACGGTCCTGAAATTCTAGAAAGCAGAACGATTTCTATTGCTGTGTGAGATCTCCTTCCAGAATCGTTTTCCTGAACACAGTGATTCTTTTGAACATTTCCATTAATTATTTCTTATGTCTTTGCACATAGTTAATGAGGTCAGTTCTGCTTCTCTTTCCTAGAAAATTCCCAGAGTATCCAGCCTCCAGTCCTACTAAAAAGAACATGGTCAGGCCAGACTATGAACACCAAATCTACAACATCTACACCAAATCAGGTCAGTCCCTCTGCGACTATTATCTCAAAAGTTCAGCATTAATTTTGGGTAATTCTAGCAAACGTTTACAGCATCGCTGAACAACCTTCTGTGAAATTGACTTTAGTGACATCGCTACAATTATTGTTAACACTTCAAGTGGCAGAAAAAAAATACACCAATGACGTGTGCACTTCTATGCAAACATTAGGAGAATGTGATATGTGCGCTTCAGGAAATCCCATTGACCACCTCACTCTGCAGACCTGTCTTCCATTTCCAAAATATAACTTGAGTTTGGGATGTGAAGGCATGCTTGTGTGTTTTTTTCTGGCTGGAGAGAGACACCATGTGGTGAGCATGAGCTAATCTGTAGCACAGAGGAAGAAATCACACTGTATTGAGGTACATCAAGGTCCAAAGCTGACATTTGGTCACACATACTTATGTGCTTTTTTGATATAGGTTTTTTTTTGGTAATTAATGATAAAATGTGCAGGTCATACAGTGTATAACTTGCACTTGTAATCATGATTTTATTCCTCATATTTTCATTTTAGTGGCTTAATGTGAAGAATATACCACGTGTTGCTGGAGAAGAAAAAAGTTAGATGATGTGCAAGTTGCTAGTTGTTTTGACCCTCAATTCATTTGATTTGGATTTTTTGACGGTTTTTATTTACTATATTTTAGCTTCAGTTTGTATTTTCATTAATTGCATTAATACCTCTTTGCTCTTAAAACAGCCTTAAGGAGACTTCAGGAAGTCACATATAGATTTTATGCGTACTGTGATTGCGCGATTACAGGCACGTTGATCGTATCAAGGCTTCAGTGGTTAAAATAAGTGACTGACACATTAAACTCTGCCACTTGCCTTTGACGTGGTTAAAGTGACAGCAGATTGACTTGTTCTCGAGTGAGGCCAAAGAGAAAGGAAAGGTTCTGTCAGCACGTGGGCTGATGCATTCTGCTTCCCTGTCGCCATGGTAATGCCATTTGACTGACATGCAGACATGCTCTGCCACCAATCATCACTCTGTCACCACCAGTAGTGAGTTCTATTGATCCTCCTTTAGCAACGTCTCTGTAACCGTCAGGAACTGTGTTCACAGGCGAGCTTAGCAGCGGAGCAGTATGTTGTCTAGTTATCCAGTGGATATTTTGGTATTTTTTTATTGATGGAGATAGTAGAGACACAGGGAATGTGTACACAAACTGCTGTGCCACAGTTCTGACAATGTTGCCTTAAGCTTCTTATAAATAATAATTATTATTATTGTTGTTTTATTGTATAATTATACATATTTCGGTTACACTTTATTTTAAGGTGTCCTTGTTACAGTGTAAATTATACATGTATGTACTGAGTAATATTAATTAAAAAAAGTGAAAGTGACATGAGGCCAAGTATGGTGACCCATACTCGGAATTAGTGCTCTGCATTTATCCCATCCAAAGTGCACACACACAGCAGTGAACACACACACACCGTGAACACACACCCGGAGCAGTGGGCAGCCATTTTTTTGCTGCGGCGCCCGGGGAGCAGTTGGGGGTTCGTTGCCTTGCTCAAGGGCACCTCAGTCGTGGTATTGAAGGTGGGAGAGAGCGCTGTACATTCCCTCCCCCCCCCTACAATCCCTGCCGGTACGAGACTCGAACCCGCAACCTTTGGGTTACGAGTCCGACTCTCTTGCATGTAATTATAATAGTAAGTACATATAATGTGTAACAGGGACACCTTAAAATAAAGTCTTACCCATATTTCTATAAATTAATTATATTAGAATTACATGTTAGAAGATATGTGCATTGTAATTTATAAAATAATATACACACAAATTAGCATGCACACATATCTTATTACATATAATTATAATATGCTTTATTTATAGAAATCTGAATTATTATTACTACTACTACTACTACTACTACTATTAGTTAGAATTTTATTACAATTAATCTTCATGAATTATGATTTGAAAAACAAGTGTGAGGTTTTGAACAGACAACTTGATTTACCTTGATCACTGGAAACGCAGCATACATAATAATAATAATAATAATAATAATTATTATTATTATTATTATTTGTTAAATCTATTTAATTTAATTATGCATTTATTTTTTATTTAAAATGTAGGATTATTATTATCATTATTATTATTATTACTACTATTTTATTATTATTATTGTTGTTGTTGTCGTTGTTTTTTTTGTTATTAGAGACTTTTATTGAATTTTCTTCATGAATTGAGTTATGACCTGAGGAGCAAGTGTGGGGTTTCAAACAGACAGCTGGATTTACCTTAATCGTTGGGGACTCCGCGAACTCGCATATGTGCATATATGTATGCGCGTGGATGTTGACAGCTGGCCAGGTTCGAGCTGGACTAAAACCATGTGCGCTCTGTCAGGCTCGTAGCACCAGCTCCTTCAGGATTGATGAATTGCCTGCTTTCTTGATTAAACCCTCCGTCACTTCCCAACAAAACACACACATGCAAAAAAAAAAAAAAGACCAGCCAGCGCATTAAAGACTAGCCTAGCGCAGGAGACTCGACATGTCTGGGAATCTGTCATCGTCAGCCACATATGCGCGGATTTGAGGTGCCGGTGCTTTGACATTTATTAGCAGAGTATTAAAAACTAATTCACATAGATTTGGCAACCTTCATTCACTTGACAGTCCACGCTCATTTTAACAAGTTGGGTCTTTCTAGACTTCACAACCTCTTACTTTGTTTCACCACCGCCTCTTTGAAGCTGAGCAGATTTTTGGTGTCATTTATTTTTCATTTAGCTTGATGGCTTGAAGGAAATATTTCCTAATTAGCGAAGGAATCAGAGTGAAAAAGAGTCTGTTTGCAACATCTGTGAGGTGATGGATTTGAATACATTCTTTTTTGGGAGTATTAATGAAGTAATACTTAGTCTATCAGAAATGAGCATCGTATGAGCTGTGATTCTCTAAATGTTTTTTGTAAAGGGAACTTCATATTGTTAATATCTTTTTTATATGTGGTAAGGAGCTTGACTTTTACCACTTGTCATTTTCATTCTTGTCTATAAAAAAAACAAGCAACAGATACTCATAATAACACAGATATTCAATATCCCCTATGTAAGTAACATATCTATTGCATTAATCACAAAAAGAATGACAATGCCTTTATTAAAGATTATATATAATGCCAATCAATTATTCCTTGGTGTAATAAAGGAAGATCAATCAAGAGGTGCCTGGAGAGAAAGAGAGAGAGAAAGATAAAAATACAGAGATGTTTCAGTATTACCTTAAGTTTGCAAAATATCAGAGCGAGTGACAATGATTTTTGATTTTCCGGAACTGCTATTAGTCCCCTTATTAAAGTATGTGCATCTGCTTTTAATTTGCTCCAAATAATTGGAAAATGCAACAGAGCTTTCCAATTAAAGCGCCACTTTGCGCACTTTAATAATACCCCCATAATATTAGAGCTTATGAAATGACAGGTGAGCTGGTGTATGAATAAAACATAAAGGCTCGTAATAAGAGACAGGAAAAAAATGGCAGACAGTTGTTGGGGGGGGGGTTTAAAATGCTTGACTTAATTTGCATATATTAATCTCTTCTTTTCAGCCTTATCGAATATTCGTGCGTATTTGAAGTTAAAATAGTGATGACAGGCCGGGGTACGCTTCATTTTTCCACGGATTTATTGCTCCTATAATTCAGGATCTTTAATAAGCCACTATGACTGATCCTCCAAGTTCTGTGGAATTTCGTTAATTGTTCCAGATGGTGCTCACTGATTATGCAAAATGACTTCTCTTTTTCCCCCACTTTTTATTTTTTTTCACCGTCCCCGACCACACTGTTTTTTGATTGACTAACACAGAGAAAAAAGATTATTTTTGGGCCAGCACTTTCATTAGGAAGCCTCTCATCAGGTTTCAAACAAAAGTTCCATCTTATCTCCGGCTGCAGACTGCGCCGTAACTAGCGCTCCAGCTAGCGCTTGGCAGTCGAGGAGGATCCCGTAGGCTTTTAATCGTGACTCTAATCTCGTGTAGCCGGCAGCTCTCTCCACCCGTGTGGCCATATTTTACAATACCGAAACACTTTAGGCTGAAGGATTAGAGAACACGCACTCGGGCTAGCGACACAAAAACTCATCTGCTAAGTGCGGCTGCTCCATGGCTGGATGGCTAGCCTTGAGGAGCTGGTTGATTAAAACCCCCCAAAGCTAGGCCACCATTTTTCTGCTCCTCCTCTCTCATAGCCGAGGGCCCATTGAAAGTTCACCTTGATTCTGTTTAGCATCAGCTAAATTGCCCTAAATGAATTGTGTATGGATATTTGATGGGTGGCGGTGGGGGGACTAGGAGGGGAATAGACATAGACCAGATTTACAGCTGTGTTTTACTTTCGATGGGTACACGATTTAAGCCGCGCAATTTCGGGGCAATAAAACCGTTCTGAAAGGGAGCCAAGGACTTCAGGTTGGCGACAGGGCATGAAAGACTGCATACAGCTTCTTTTCCAAAAAAGCCATTAATGATTTATTCCCGTGGCCTACGTAGAGAGGGAGCCTGGGTAAAATGCAGAGGGGGTTTACAACTTGCTTGGCTCAAGTGCAATGCATGATAGCAAATACCACTAAACCTATGACTGATTTGGCATCTGAAGTTTTGTTTCTGGATTAATCCGGATTTAAGACTCTACCCTCAGTCTTCCTTTAGGGGGTCTTTTCCTTTAGAGTATTGGCACTGACGTTGTGATTGGCTGAATACCTCAAGCGTGTGAAGGAAATGTTACGCCCCTTACCATACTGTGATGCCCTGTGTCCCGGCGCGACAAGACAAAAACAATAAAACCCATTACAAACGAGGCATTTGTTGCATCCAGTGGGGACTTAATTACTGATTATAATGACTTATACTGTCTTTTTACGCGTTGCGTATCGCGCTACGTAAACATAAAACCGTGTCTGGAGAAATGAAAAACAACAAGCGCTACTCTACACTGCTCAAAACTCGCGTTTGAATTGTCAGTGGCAAATTCTTTAAATATAAAAAACTTACTTACAGGCTGTGAGTCAGAAGCGCCAGACTGTCCTTGCAAAGTTGGAACTGCCCCACTTTATAGAAACAAACACCGGCATTGTAGGCTACTCTCACAGAAAACAGTCCTCATCCTCGCGCAAAATGTGCTGCACACATCTGAATATTTGGGTTGAAGTGTTCTGGACAATCCGGCGATCGACAGCGTGAAGTTGATGTATTTCCTCAGCGACCAGCACGGATCAGCTCTAGGCATGACGAAGCAGATATCGTCCTCTTTTGGAAGACCAAACAAAGTAGTTTCGCTTTCACAATGAAACACACAGATATCAATGCAATGCACAGATGCAATATCACACGAGAGCAAATGTGATACTGATCTTATACAACAGTTCAGTAAGTAAGAAGTTAATATTGTGTTATTTTAGACACAATGTTGTCCGTTTTGCTCAATTTTACCAATGAAAATATAAAAACAAAACAGAAATGTTCGTCTCTGAGCAACACACAGGGCATTTGTTGCTCGGCAACAAGTCTAATGATTCAATGGACCATTCATAAAGAACCATTGGGCGAATTCCAAACGGCTTTTTTGCGCCCTTGAAGGACACTTCGGGAAGGGGATGCCGTTTGTAGGGACGTTCCAAACGAAAGTGAACAACTGAATCCCTTCACGAAGGGCCCTTCCAGAAGTCCATTAGCGAAGGGAACATGCGATGGTCACTTCACGGAAGCGATTTCCGTTTGTGATCATGTGATCTTCAGTTAGGAGATCTTGCGACGCATTTTAAAGCAAAGTTGTGGTTGATTTCGACACAAACGTAAGTAGAATAGGTTAATATTGTGTTATTTTAGACACAATGTTGTCCGTTTTGCTCAATTTTACCAATGAAAATATAAAAACAAAACAGAAATGTTCGTCTCTGAGCAACACACAGGGCATTTGTTGCTCGGCAACAAGTCTAATGATTCAATGGACCATTCATAAAGAACCATTGGGCGAATTCCAAACGGCTTTTTTGCGCCCTTGAAGGACACTTCGGGAAGGGGATGCCGTTTGTAGGGACGTTCCAAACGAAAGTGAACAACTGAATCCCTTCACGAAGGGCCCTTCCAGAAGTCCATTAGCGAAGGGAACATGCGATGGTCACTTCACGGAAGCTGAATGAATCAGCCATTTGAACGAATCAAATGAATGAATAAATGACTCGATGACTTAATCATTAAGACATTTACCACCACCTACTGGCAGTTTTAGATTATTATTTAGAGTATCATTTCATTAAAGAAATTATTTCCTATTTCCATAGTAATAATAATAAAATTAAGAAAATTAATTATTAAAGGTGTAGTTCACCCACCCAGAAATTACAATTGTGTCATCATTTACTCACACTCATGGTTCAAAAGAGTATATGTAATACATTTTATCAAACAAAATATTTCTTGAGTTGGTTATTAACGAGCCCCTAATACATAGTGCGATTTAAACTCACAATGAGATTCCGGGGAATGGAGCCATTTCTGATAAGGGGGAAGTGGGCCCCCCAAAGGCTGTTTTGAAAGTTTGCCGCCTGCTTTTGTCTCAAAATATATTAAGAGACTCATCTACAGCTGTATGAAAAGTTTATTCTCTGAAACAATGGCCAAATTCCCACACCCATGCTCTCAAAATAAACACTTATTGTAGTCAGCATGCTGTTGTATGTGTTGTCATAATTTATGAACATTCTTTATTCTTTGGGGTCATAGTCATGGGTCATATTGAATTTTTTATTTTTTTCTTCCTATTCAAGATTTTACTGTACAAGAGAAGATGACACATACGAGAGTTAACAATAAAGAAAAGTCTTCTTAAAAATAATAAAAATATATGTACTAAGTTATTAGAAATGTTCTATTTATATTCATCCTGGTTTTTATAAAATTTTCAAGAAAAGTTTTACATTAATGACTTATTAATATGAAAATGACATGTTGTGCAACCAATTAAAAAAAAAAGATACAAATTTTTAGACCTTGAGTGAATTCTTGAGTGCACATAACCATTATTTGAAAAAAATTATTTTAGTTTATTTTTATTTATTTAATCATTTATTATATATTTTTAATGTAGTTTTTTCTTATAATTTATATGTAATAATTTATAAATGTTCGTTTTTTGGTAGTTGTACCGTAAGACATTGTACAATCTAAACTAACTTTGTCATAAAAAATGTCAAATTATCTGCCATTTTTACTGACATATTGACATTAACAAACCGTCACAAGGCTTTCCAGGGGTTCTATCTATGATTTCCTGCTAGTTTTGTTTTGTTTTTTGTTTTTTTTGTTTATAGTTCCATGCAGCATGCACTTTACAGTTTCTAAAATATAAATCCAGACATCTTAAGTCAATCAGGCTCCTGCTTCCTATCCGTGTCTACACATTTGCTTCATTCAGGGCTCAGTGTCATACTTCCACTGTTTGTTAGGCCAAACTGCAGCTGTCAAATCTTATGCACATACTCACATCTGAATGACACATCTGAGCTACAGTGTCTACTGAGCCTCATGTCACAACGAACGTAATGCTACAATGATTAACATAATTAATGAGGAATGGCGGTGCGGCATTGGTGGATTGGTTTAAGGAGATGATGAATGGTCCTATGGCTGCACCAGTGGCTGCCAACGAGGCCTCTCATGCTGTCATCCCTCCTGCCTGAGTCCTGGCACACATCATTACTCACCAGGCCGAGGTGCCACTTTACATCGCCCTGTAGCCGCCAACATGGAAAACTTAATAACACTCCCCAGCGCTGAGGGGATCTATTGGGGCTCCGTGCCAGTGATTGTCTACTGTAGGGTTCCAGTGAAACTTAAGTGGAGGTATGGGATGCTAGCTCAACTGAAAGTAGCTCTCACACGGACTGTAGCGTACAAATACAGGCACCGACCCTATCGCGTGACCCTTACGCCACTTTCTTTCCTTAATATGCTTCTCTTTCTAGTATAGTTCAACATCCCTTTCCAAGTCCGCCCTACCTCCTGCTCCAGCATGGTGAGTTAGCATACCCACAGAACCGCTAATTAAGAGGGGATTTGGTGTAATTGTGCCTTCTGCTGCGGCCCATCCGGCACACGCAATTTAGCGGTGGGTCTGTTGCCAGCTCTGCCGCTCATGCGTGCTCTGGAGAGGCCGAGCTCATTTACTTAGAGTCTCAAAACAACTTCAGATCACTATGCTAGCATTACAGTACCGCTAGACCTATCACATGCCAGAGCTAGTACCAATCTCTCCTAGTACACTTGACTAATCCCTAGACCACTTTTCTTAGGAGGTATTAACACTTGGTTCAATTGCTTGGTTCAGACCGGAGTTTGATTCTATCCCCTACCCCTGCTTTTATATATAAAATGTTTTTGTTTGTTTTTATTGTTTATTTATTGTGTATCCTTGTTTATTTTATTTAGTTGTTTATTTGCTTATTTTATTTTATTTGTTTTTTTATATTTTTATTTTAATGTCTTATTTTGTGTTTATATTTATTTTTTATTTCATTTTGTGTGTGTATTTTGCTTTTCTTTTTTTATTTAGTTTTGCTTACATTGTTTTACTTATTTTTAGCTCATTTTAGATCATTTTATTTTTTATTTAGTTTTTTATTTATATTGTTTTTTATTTTATTGTGTCTTATTGTGTTTCTGTTTATTTTATTTTTATTTATTTTTGCTTTGTTTGATTTTGTTGTTTTTTTTATTGTGTTTTACTTTGTTTATATATATATATATATATATATATATATATATATATTATCGCGTGACCCTTACGCCACTTTCTTTCCTTAATATGCTTCTCTTTCTAGTATAGTTCAACATCCCTTTCCAAGTCCGCCCTACCTCCTGCTCCAGCATGGTGAGTTAGCATACCCACAGAACCGCTAATTAAGAGGGGATTTGGTGTAATTGTGCCTTCTGCTGCGGCCCATCCGGCACACGCAATTTAGCGGTGGGTCTGTTGCCAGCTCTGCCGCTCATGCGTGCTCTGGAGAGGCCGAGCTCATTTACTTAGAGTCTCAAAACAACTTCAGATCACTATGCTAGCATTACAGTACCGCTAGACCTATCACATGCCAGAGCTAGTACCAATCTCTCCTAGTACACTTGACTAATCCCTAGACCACTTTTCTTAGGAGGTATTAACACTTGGTTCAATTGCTTGGTTCAGACCGGAGTTTGATTCTATCCCCTACCCCTGCTTTTATATATAAAATGTTTTTGTTTGTTTTTATTGTTTATTTATTGTGTATCCTTGTTTATTTTATTTAGTTGTTTATTTGCTTATTTTATTTTATTTGTTTTTTTATATTTTTATTTTAATGTCTTATTTTGTGTTTATATTTATTTTTTATTTCATTTTGTGTGTGTATTTTGCTTTTCTTTTTTTATTTAGTTTTGCTTACATTGTTTTACTTATTTTTAGCTCATTTTTTTTAGATCAATTTTTTATTTCGTTTTTTATTTATATTGTTTTTTATTTTATTGTGTCTTATTGTGTTTCTGTTTATTTTATTTTTATTTATTTTTGCTTTGTTTGATTTTGTTGTTTTTTTTATTGTGTTTTACTTTGTTTATATATATATATATATATATATATATATATATATATATATATATATATATATATATATATATATATATATATATATATATATATATATATATATATATATATATATATATATATATATATATATATATATATATATATATATATATATGTGTGTGTGTGTGTGTGTGTGTGTGTTTATATATTATATTTTTTATTTTGAGTTTTTGTTTTATTTTGTGACTTTTATTGTTTGTTTGTTTGTTTTATTACTCTATTATTGTATTAATTTTTAATACTCGCTCTCTGAAGACAGTTTATTCAGAGAAATTGTGAGAAATGCATTATTCTATAATACATCTTCAATAGCTAAGTTAGATTGTATTCATACCAACTGTGCACTATATTGCCGTTCACATGAAACATACAAGACCACCTTTTCAAATGGACTGGGGTCGCTTTCACATCAACGACAAGAACCAAACTCCAAAAACTTTAGTGTGAAAGCATCAATTATTGCTTAGTATTTCTCTCTGTGATTATGCACATTTGTGTCATTACATGGAGAAAAAAAATGTATTAGAGATTATTTTTATCTAGAGGTTATGTTTCTTGACCTCTCTTACTGAATGGAACAGCATATCTGAAGTGTGTGCTTAATGCCAGGCATCCGTTGGAGCATTTGACTCCTCTTTCACTCTGGAAGACAGATAGATCAGTGCCCAGTGGGTGATGCCTACTGGCACCCGACCCACTACCAGATTTCAAGGGCCACTTGTCAACCAGATGGAAAAATAACAATTCTCTGCTAAATAAACTTAATACATCTTCCCTGCCCCCTTATCTCTCTGGTTTCTCCCTCTCACTCTTTAGCTTTTTATGCACTTAAAGGTTCACCCAAAATGACTGTCATCATTTATTCAAACCTCATGACATTCCAAACCTGTTGGACGTTTATTACAAAACATGAATTTTTGATATAATTTCCATTATTTTCTTTATAAGCAAAGTGAATGTGAACAAGTTTAAAGGGATAGTTCACCGAAAAATAAAAATTCTGTCTTTAATTACTCACCCACATGTCGTTCCAAACCCGTTAGACCTTCGCTCATCTTCGGAACACAAATTAGGATATTTTTGATGAAATCCAAGAGCTTTCTGACCCTGCATACACAGCAACGAAACTGACAAGTTCAAGGCCCAGAAACATTGTAAGGACATTGTTAAAATAGTCCATGTGACTTTAGTGGTTCAACCATAAGTTTATGAGGCTACAGGAATATTTTTTGTGTGCAACAGACAAATGAAAGATATCTGTGGAAAAGTTAATCTTTTTCTCACAAAAAAAAAAAAAAAACAGTTGTAAGTACAAATCTATTGTAAGTTCTAAAGACTTATACAGGACTATTGTGTTCTTTTGTGTCCTTTTTGAACATTGAAACCTCAGACCATATTTGTTATAACAGCATGGAAAAGGGCAACCGAGTTTTGGCGCTATGTTGCTTTATAGCGAAATATTGATTCTTCTCACTTGAATCTTGTCTAGATGAGTGTGATGCACAATGATAGAAAGTTAAGACAGAAAATGAATAAAAGACAAAAATCAGACGAAAGCAGGAGGAATGGCAAGGGCCACGACAGAGTCATTAAAAGGTGCTGAAAATAGCAGCGAGCCATCATCTGTTCTCATAGCACGGGTCAGGAGTGCTGACACTTCCAAAACTCCTCCTGTCAGGGCAGGGGGCCATTTGTATTCTCTCTCATTAGGCAATTTGACTAATGACCAGGCTGGGCTTTGGAGGGGCTCGGGCAGACCCCCTCGTCCAGGCTCTGGCTTCACCAGGCAGCAGCCTCTATTGGAATGGCACAGATGGCAAACCAGGGTGACAAAATAAACGACAATATGTCTCTAAGATGTCTTCAGGCGGCGGGCACAATTTTTCTTTAAAAGCAAGGTTTGTCTCTGTAGGACAGTCTGTGTGCTGAGAGTGCTGTTGGGATTTCCCTAAGGTTAAAGCGTTCCATCCAACCCACCGATCCTTCTGCTTATCCTGTGTGTCGGTGAGTCCAATCTGCAGTCCACACCCACTGGGTAACTCTCTCTTCCTATCAGCTTCTCCAGATTTCACATCCACTTGCACTATTGTCCTTTATGCTGCAGTGACTCAGATCCAGTCTGTTGTTGCTCTCCTGTGGTTTGGTTGGATGTTGTCAGTGTGAGCTGTGGGTGTGAGGAGATTGTGTTAGGGGTGAAAAGGTAAGGGTAAGGGAAGGTCTGAATAGCTGTATGGAAAGAGCATTAATTACTTATATGGCCTGGATGTAGGATAATATAGAATGTAATGTAATGATGGGTTTAGCATGTGACATTTAAACCTAAAACCTGTACAACAAATTCAAAATATACATAGTTCCCCATCCAGGATTTGTGTGTGTGTGTGTGTGTGGGGGGGGTGCTATATGATTTATGTAATAATCCCAAGGCTCACTCAAGCCCGCCGACCACGCCTTTCACCCCGAACCTAGAGGGGAATCTAAGGAGGAGAAGGCGGTCGGCTCCAGCCCCAGAGCGCCCTCCAGTGCCAGCTCCTCGTAAGAGCTTCCCAGTCCTCGAATTTAGCTCCTGTTCCCGAGTTTAGCCCACGGAGGGCTCCTGTTCCCGAGTTTAGCCCAGGGAGGGCTCCTGTCCCCGAGTTTAGCCCACGCAGGGCTCCTGTCCCCGAGTTTAGCCCAGTGAGGGCTCAAGTCCCCGAGTGTAGCACAGAAAGGACTCCAGTTCCCATGTCGAGCCCAAGGAGGGCTCCAGTCCCCAAGTCAAGCCCAGGGAGGGCCATTGTTCCCGAGTTAGGCCTACGGAGGGCCTCTAAAGATGATATTCTCCCCAAGGATTTTTTTTTGGGGGGTGGCGGGGGGTAGTATGGGTCCGTCCGTAGTGGCCGGGCCGAGTGGCGAGGCCAAGGCCACGGAGGCCGTCCAGCCATGGCCTCCTGAGTTCCCTATTCTGCCATGGCCTCCTGAACTGTCTCATCCGCCATAGCCTTCTGAGTTCCCTGCTCCGCCGTGGCCTCTCGAGCTCTCTGCTCTACCGTGGCCTCCCGAGCTCCCTACTCCGCCATGGCCTCCTGAGTTCCCTGTTCCGCCATGGTTCCCCGGGCTCCCTGATCCGCCATGGCTTCCTGAGTTCCCTGCTCCACCATGGCCCCCTGAGTTCCCTACTCCACCATGGCCTCCTGGTCTGCCTGCTCCGCCATGGTCTCTTGAGCTTCCGGCTCCGCCTTGGCTTCCCGAGCTGCCTGCTCCGCCATGGTGCCCGGATCTGGTACTGCCTTGGAGGCGTCCCTGTTCCATATGAGTCTGTCCTGAGGGACCTTCAAGGCGCCCCCCTCCCACCCCATTGATGTTATGTGGTATGAGGACACGGGGGGCGTTATGTCAGACTCTGTTTCTGTCTCGTGTGTGTTTTGCTCCCCATGTGCCTTCCTTGCCCTAGTTTCTCCATGCCCACATTTGGTTAGTTTCCTCTTCCTGTCCTGATTATGTTGATTTAGTTCTATATGCCTCAGTTTTATGTACAGTAGTTAGTTATTAATTAGTTTTTTTGTATCTATCCGTATCTCTGTCTGTATTTTTATTTTATAAAAAAAATAATTTTATTTTTTAAATTGTGTTAATTTGATTTTTATCTGCATATCTTAACTGGGAGTTTTAATATTTTGTTATTTATTTAAAGTATTCATCTTTCAAAATTTGAGGGATTTTTATTTATTTATTTTTTTAAAGAAGTGCCTTATGCCCACCAAGGCTGCCTTTATTTGATCAAAAATACAGAAAAAAAATATTATATATAATATTTATATACAAATACACAAATAATATTACATTTAAAAAAACTTTTCTATTGTAATTTAATTGAAAATGTTATTATATTACATATATTTATTTGGTGGCAAAGCTGAATTTTCAGCAGACTTATCCACTCTTCAGTGTCACATGATCCTTCAGTAATCATTCTAATATGTTTATTTTGGTGCTTGAAAAACATCTATTATTATTATTATTAATATTGAAAACAGTTATGCATTTTTGGGGCTTACTGTATGTTTTAGGGTCTTTTCCTCTCCCCATCAAACTTCATATTTTGCTATATTATGTCATATTGAAATCCAAAGAACAAATTAAATTAAATACAAGCTTGTTTGCTACTTTGAACTGTTACAAACTGTTTGTTTTCATCTGTGTAGCCTAAATAATTATTTCAAATTCACTGAATTTATCTTTCTCACCATTGTTTTTCCTCCTTCTCCTCTGGGGAATAATTTTTTTTTATTATTTTTTTGTTTGTTTGTTTGTTTCATGAACTGTGCTGTACTGGCTGACCGAGTCCTCCATCTGTCTGTCTTTTAACATTAGCCTGCATATAAATCTGATGTGTGTGCGTGCCGGTGTGGCGAACGTGGCTGGCGGAAGTCCTGTGTGACAGTGCATCCAACAATGGAAGTGTGAAGGATTAGAGCTCATATCAGCATGTAAGGGAAGTCTTCTCTGCCTGCAGCAGCCATCCGTCAGGGCTCGGGGGCTGTGGGGATGACAATGGCGAAATTTTTCACAACACCTGACACAGCTATTAATAAGGCAATGATCCTCATAGCCACACTCATACTCACTTCAGCACATCCTCATCATTCACTCACTCTAACCGATCCCAGTGCTGAACTCACCACTCTAATCAGCAATTAATGTCATGATAGTGCCTATGTACCAGGTCTAACCGCATGTCAAGTATTGGCAGACTGAAAATCCCTATTGTAGTATTTGTTTTGAATAAAGAGATATCATGCAACATTGAACTGAAAATCTGTGTCCATCAACCCTGTAAAGATCAATGAGCTCTTTTGTACTTACAAGGGATTTTGGTCACAGCCAGATCATGTTGCTTTTTAGAGAGCATTGTGTAATGGGGCTGGCAAATCAAGGTCATGGTTTGATTCCATTAATATATATATATATATATATATATATATATACTGTATATATATATATATAGAGAGAGAGAGAGAGAGAGAGAGATTAATTGCATCCAAAGTAATATATATTATGTGTTTTGTGTGTGTTTTGCTCCTCATGTGCCTTTCTGTGTTTCCTTATTTGGTCATTTTCCTGTCCTTGTTTAGTTTAATTATGATTCCGTTCAGCTGTGTTCTATTAATTACCCTTGTATTTAAGTTCCTGCCTGTTCAGTTTCCCTTTTGTCTGGTCTACTCGTTACGTGGATGTGTTTCCTGCTGTCTCCTGTGTTTATGTACCCTGTTTTCCATGGATTAAAGACTGTTTCGTATATTCCTCGTCGCCTCGCTCCTTAGTTCCGGTTATCCTCGTGTGTGTGTCGTGACAGAAGACCAGACCAAGACAGTAAGCGGCGCCCCTTCTCCCGTGTTTTTATTTTAGTTTTTTGTCATATTTTGTTTTCCCTTTTCTTCTCCCCGCTGTATGAGGACCGCCCCGCTGTCAAGCGCGCCGGCAGCGGCTCACTCCGGCCCGCCGGACGTGCCGAAGACAAGCCCGCCGGCCGCTCAGAAGTCCAGTTCGCCGGCCGTGCTGTTGTCATGCCTGCCGATCGCGGCTCACTCCAGCCCGCCGGCCGCTCCGAAGACAAGCCCGCCGGCCGCGCCATTGTCATGCCTGCCAGCCACGGCTCACTCAAGCCCGCCGGCCGCGCCATTGTCAAGTGTGCCGGCCACGGCTCCCACAAGCCCGCTGGCCGCTCCAGAGTCAAGTTTGCCGGCCACTCCGAAGTCGAGGCCACCGGCCCTGATTCCCCGTCGAGCCCAGGGAGGGCTCCTGCTCCCGAGTATAGCCCACGGAGGACTACTGTTCCCGAGTATAGCCCACAGAGGGCTCCTGATTCCCCGTCGAGCCCAGGGAGGGCTCCTGTTAACGAGTATAGCCCACGGAGGGCTCCTGTTCCCCAGTTAAGCCCAGGGAGGGCTCCAGATCCCCAGTTAAGCCCAGGGAGGGCTCCAGATCCTCAGTTAAGCCCAGGGAGGGCTCCAGATCCTTAGTTAAGCACAGGGAGGGCTCCAGATCCCCAGTTAAGCCAGGGAGGGCTCCAGATCCTCAGTTAAGCCCAGGGAGGGCTCCAGATCCTTAGTTAAGCCCAGGGATGGCTTTGAATCCCCAGTTAAGCACAGGGAGGGCTCCTGTCCCCTGTCATGGCCCACGGAGGGCCTTGGAACCCGTAAGCGTCCCCAAGTATTTTTTGGGGTGCTGGGGCCACAGCCTCGGAGGCTGCTTTACCATGGCCTCCTGAACAACCTGCTCCACCATGGCTCCCCGAGCTCCCTGCTCCGCCATGGCGCCTCAAACTGCCAGATCCGCCATGATGCCCAAAACTGCCAGATCCGGCATGGCGCCCCGAACTGCCAGATCCGCCATGGCGCCCCGACCTGCCGGATCCGACATGGATCCCGGAACGGGCACCGCCCTGGAGGCCTTCCGTCCAGTAACCCTGCTCATAGAGGCCTCCAGAGTGCCCAACCCCCTCCCCATTGGATGTTGTATGGCGCGGGACGCGCCTTCCTGCTCCTCATGTGCCTTTCTGTGATTCCTTATTTTGTCATTTTCCTGTCCTTGTTTAGTTTAATTATGATTCCGTTCAGCTGTGTTCTATTAATTACCCTTGTATTTAAGTTCCTGCCTGTTCAGTTTCCCTTTTGTCTGGTCTACTCCCCTGCTGATTTTGTAAGTTTGCCCACTTACAAAGAAATAAAGGGTCCGTAATTTTTATGGCAGGTTTATCTTAAAGGATAGAGACAGAATATCAACCAAAAAATCCAGAAAAAACACATTATATAAAGGTTAGAAATTGATTTGCAATTTCTACACACACTACACAATACAGTCACCAAGCAAAACATTGGTAACACACTACACCGCAATGGACTGAAATCTTGCTGCGCCCGCAAGGTCCCCCTGCTCAAGAAGGCACATATACAGGCCCGTTCAAAGTTTGCCAAAGAACATCTAAATAATTCAGAGAAGGCTTGGGAGAAAGTGCTGTGGTCAGATGAGACCAAAATTGAGCTCTTTGGCATTAACTCGACTCGCCGTGTTTGGAGGGAGAGAAATGCTGACTATGACCCCAAGAACACCATCCCTACAGTCAAGCACGGAGGTGGAAACATTATGCTTTGGGGCTGTTTTT
>NW_015659020.1:714346-718195 GCF_001515625.1 Sinocyclocheilus rhinocerous
CCGCCACCTACTGGTCTAGAGTTATTAGGGCACATAGTAGGATTGGGGAAATTTATATATATATATATATATATATAATTATTATATTATATAATATAATACCCGAACCCCAACTGCTCCCCGGGCGCCGCAGCATAAATGGCTGCCCACTGCTCCGGGTGTGTGTTCACGATGTGTGTGTTTTCACTGCTGTGTGTGTGCACTTAGGATGGGTTAAATGCAGAGCACTAATTCCTAGTATGGGTAACCATACTTGGCCACATGTCACGTCACTTTTCACTTTCACTTTTTCACTTACTGTATATACAGTGTATATGTGCATATGCATGTACAGTATGTGCGAGTGCTATGCTCCTGTGCTCCACTGCTCTCTGAACAAACAAAAGACACACAAGAGTAGTGTTTTACATTTTTCTCATCTGTGTGTAGTTTGGTGTGTATGTGGCTAATTATTTTATGTTTGTGTGTAGAGTTACTATGAAAAAATACAATTTTTAAATTTGTTAAAACCGTTTTCAAAGAAGTGTTTGCTTTTGCGAGATGTGTATGATGTTCTGTATGTTGTGTGTGTGTTTTGTGGTTTTGTGTGTAGAGTTTTGAGAAATGGAGCCATAGTTTAAAAAACTGTGTGTAAGCATTTTGAAAAAAAAAAACTGTAATATAAATAGTTTCTATCAAGTGATTGATATTATTTTTACAGCCTTAAACATTAACTCTTTCCCCACCAGAATTGTCTGTCATTTATGAGACAACGCTTCCTTCCTTTATTCTGTGAAACCCATGGTTCTTGGTGACTAATAATATACAAGTCAATGGGTGCCGTCACTTTCAGAGTCAAAAAAGCAGATACAGGAAACATAAAATTAATTGTTCGCAGCTCCTGGCAAAATCTTATGAAGTGAAACAATTGATCTGTGCAGGAAAGTGGATATTATTTAAAACTAGGCTTGGGAATCAAAGATCGATTCCAATTCCAGGAATCGGATACTTGTTGAAAAATTTAAATTTCGATTCCGCCTATTGATTCCTGCGTGCGATTCTTTTTCTTTCTTTTTTTTTTCTTCTGTGAGGAGTCCGACCTAGCCATCTGCCAGGACCTTGCTCGCTAATCTAAGCGCTCCAAAGTTTGGCTACACTTGCGATCAGAGGCCAAAAAAGCTGAGTATAATATTTGTGATAAGCTAAACATGTTGCAAGAGAGGTGTCACCACCAACATTACACAAAGCACTTTAATTTAAATGGATTGTTAAAGATTGCGAACACTATTCAAACACCAACATGATTCTATTCCTAAATTACAATGATTCATCGGTTTCATTCATAGACCTTTGATGTGTGCGATCACGTCCGTGCAGCGAATGATCACATCAGTGTGATTTGAACATTCAAACCTGCGTTTGCGCTGCCGCTGACCTGAAGAGAGAAGCTGTCATGTATATGAATGAAACAGCCTCATAGTCTTTTAGACCACACAGTATCATTATTTCTGTTACAAACATTCAAATAATCACAGAAGTACTGGGATAAAAGTTTATAGTTCGGATATAAACACTGATTTGCACGTTAGCGATCAAAATAGAGTAGCTAAATCACCTTTTGAAAGTAATTTGACACTTCAAATAAAGATTTATCGATTACATTGTTACGCCAGTAGGTGATTACATGTGATTTTGTTTAGTTGTCTAATGTTTTTCTTCAGAATCTTGAGAGAACCAGAGTCTCCATTAAAAAACAAACTCAGTTTATCCAGAATCATGCAGCTCTTAAACGAGTCCAGTTTTTATGTGGCCTGCTGATTTTTGTTTATGGTATTCAGCTGCAACTAAATGTTTTGCAATAATGAGACACAGAATAAATATGTTTGATATATTTTTTTTAATCACATTGGAATCAAATCTGGGAATCGAAAAGAATTGGAATCGATAAGCAGAATCGGAATTGGAATTTATAAAATTCTAATGAGACCCAACCCTATTTAAAACATTATTGCTTGTAATCCATAGCCTCCCATTGACTTGAATATGAACCACCAGGGCCCATGGATTCAGCTAAAAATGATCTTCTGCTTATAATGTTCTGCTGAAGAAAGTAAGTCACCTTCATTTTAGATGGCCTGAGGTAAATTAACAGCAAATTTTTATATTTGGGTGAACTATTCCTTTAACAAAAAATTTGGGAAGCATTTCTGCTTCCATTTAATAAGATGTTAAGCCCAAGTCTCTTTCTATACATGCTAACTATTCACAATAATTTTATTGTTTGCATTTAGCATTGTATTTTCCTTGTTGTCTGTGACCTGCAAAACATTTTTGTGTCACGGGCCACCAGTTCAAGCACCAACCACTGTTTTAAATGCTTTACAACTGCTCGGAGCACAAAGACTCAGTGTTCCATAATGTGATCTCACCCAACAATTTGCATTAACTATATAGGTGTATATTTCCTGAACACTGGCATTTTGGTGCATTTGTACCAACAGACCATTTTAAGCTGCTTCCATAATCTCAGTTATGCGCTTCCAGAGGAGTGTATATATCAGGCTGCCTGTGGTCTAACCTATTTGAGCTGAATCTGCCAGGCGCCATACTTTACCTTTACGACTTCAGTCCAGGCAACAGCAGTCTGGACAAACATTACCTCAACACTCCTCCCCAACATGACCCCAAACTCACATCTATTTTTCTCTCGTCACAGTCGCCCCCAAATCTTCCCATCAGGCCATGAAGTGTGTGCAAAAAGCGTGTGCATGTATGTGTGTGTTACTGTGGGACACCCAGTATGAATGGCAGGCGAATACTAAGCGCAATCTGATTGAAAAGGCAATGCTTGAACAATAAAAGAGAACGCTCTGGCCTTCAAGTCCCACCTTCATCCATTTGACGCATGCCGATTCATCAGCCTTGCTCTCTTACCTCACGCTGTTGTTCAGCGATGCTTTAGCACATGTTTATTCACTTGTTTTTATGGACCGAAACAAGTCGTTATCATCCTCTTTTCAATTACCTGAGCCCTGCTGGTGAAATTACCTCTTGAAGCTCTTTGTTGTTCAATAGTCCATTCTAGAGCACAGTGATACGTTCCCTGAGGCCTGTCTAATGGCCGTAAAGGTAGTATCCAAAATGGTGTTGTCAAGATATATATATATATATATATATATATCTGACTGGTTGTTGTAACATTTATTTCTGTTGTGTGATAGGATGTTAGATTAATCTATATTGAGTAAAAATTTCCAGAGTTTATCATCATTATTAACATAAATTTTATCATAATCTCGATATGATATAATTTATCGCCGGACGCTAATTTAGGCTATTTATAGAACGTGCTTAGCGGGCGATGCGTCCATGCGGGCTACCATGTGCCCACGGGCACCACGTTGGTGACCACTGCGATATACAATATAACTTTATTGTCAGACAAAGTGTGAATTTTGTCTTGCGTTACAGCAGGTTCACTCACAATTACAAAACTTTATCACATGGACAAAAGACCACAAGACTTTCACAGTCAGAAAAAAAAAAAAAAAAAAAAAATTTTCAAAACCCAGATTTAGTTTTAATTTTTGTGTTACTTGTTCAGCTCTAATACAACTTGGTATACAAAGAAATACTTTAGCCTAATTCGATTATATCTTGGAACCTTGTACCGATGAAGATGATACCGATTATATCTTGGAACCTTATATCGATGAAGATAAAGAAAATCAGCAAATCTTTAAAAAAGAAAAGTTTAAAATGCATGTACATTTCTGAAAAATGAACGTCTCGGTTACGTATGGTAACCCTCGTTCCCTGAAGGAGGGAACGGAGACGTTTAAATAACTGTGTTCTGTTTTAATCTATTTT
>NW_015659020.1:718307-730964 GCF_001515625.1 Sinocyclocheilus rhinocerous
AGTCTTCTTCTCTCAGTAGAGTAGTCAGGAGCAGAGTGATGTGATCGCTCGGCTCCTCAGCTAAAAGCTGAATATGCGCTGCATCTGCTGCCTACTTATACTCACGCTGTGATCAGCGGCAGCTGGATGCAATAATCGCATGCCAATGTGCATTGGCTCGTTTAGTTTACACTCGAAGTAGATTGGTCTCTCTAAGCGAGATCCCAATTCGTCGGTCATCCGACGTGACGTCGAGAGTGACCGACTGAAAGGGAACTCTTTGTATTTGTGTTGCTTTTATAGTTAAAAAAACATATTTTATACTGTTTTCAAGAAAAGTTGAAAATGTCAATTACCTTGCCTTGTCATAAAAAGGTAAAAATAAACATAAATATACAAAACAAATTTATCAAAAATAAATAAATAAAAAGTTAATAATCAAATAATATGGGTCCTGTTTGACATTGTTGGTTTTTTAGGTATTTTTTATTTTTTTTAGTAGTAGTGTAGGTTTTTTTTTTATTCTAAAATAAATTATGCCAAACTACTTCGTTTTTTTTCCCCTCACAGATTTCATTCTTTAAATGAGGCGTTTGTATAAGTATATCACCATGACATTTTGACTTTAATTTTACGAAATCAAAAACATGCCTATTGTTTTTTAACTTATTTATAACTGCATTTATTTGTCTTTTTGAATACATTCATACAAAAATAATAATTATTACATCATTGACTCAAATACTTTAGTATGTGAATCATGCAGTAGCCTACCAACCTCTATACAAGAGGAGCTCTTTATGTGCTGAGCTCACGACTGGGTGACTGTGTCATCATTTATAACATAACATTTATAACAATTTTTCCCCAAGACATCTTGTATGTTCAAATATTCATTAAGTATACTGGACACCCTGTGGAAGAGTTGAGGACAAAGAAGTATTCAGCTTTTGCCAAGGTAATGAAACCGTATGACAGTTTAAGATATTCTTTCCGCCTTCAGTTGCGAACGTTACACCGTCGACCTCCAGGTAACTTACGAGAAGAGGTCCTCCGGTTTCCATTCCAGCAGATCCCATGCGCGGTTGCTAATGTATAGCGCTGCTGTTTAGATGCCGTACTCAACATGTTTTCCATGAGCAAAGTTGGGCACTTTCTGAATTTTTTCAGGGGGGGGGTGGACATTTTTCTTCAGTTCAGTCAATGGGAGCATACTGTTCATTGTTAGTTTGTGTTACCTCAGGCTGACACTGATGCTCAAATAGATCTGTTACTATGGTACTTGATGCAACCAAAGTTTTGCTAGACCCCCCATCCCGCCCAGATGTTGAGCTGTGATGTGGAGCCTTCAGCACTACTGTAATGGATCTGCGGCTGATGAATGCATGCAGCCAGGCAGAGCTGGCTCATGGAGGGCCATTTGGCCCCTGTCACAAGAGCTCTGTTCTTATTGTCAGAGAGAGAATGAGAGCGAGAGAGAGGACTAAAGATCTTAAGCATGCTTACTTAACCATGGTCTCCACCATAATGTTTCCTCTTTTTTTCATGTCATTTTGTCTTTATTTCCAGATAGATCCAGTCCATTTCTTGAACATCACCATCAAATCACCACAAGAGATTGAAGATGAAGTAAGTTCAAATATGCTCAGGTAGACTAAGGTGCTCAGGTTAACCTACATATTCATACATTATTTTGTATTGTTTTGTGATTTTCACTCAACAATTGGTAGAAATTGCACAAACAATTTATAAAATAACAGTTACAAAGGGTAAGTAACATGAAAGACAGAAATATTTTTTTTTTCTTGTAAAACTTTGTTTTATTTGCAACTTCGAAAAATCATTTTTGGTGTACATATAACTTTTCTATGACTTACCAATATGATTATTATTTAAATGTTAATATTATGTTGGTAGAGCAGGCAGCTGCAATAAAGTGAAAAAAAAGGTTTTATTTTATTTTTTTTATTATTATTATTATTACTATCATTTATGTATATATTTTTTAATTTACAATTTTAGGTACATTTTTAAGCTCCAAAAATGACACGATAATTATGTTGAGAGAGCAGGCAGCTGCAGTGAAGTAACAAAAAGTTTTATTATTATTGTTCAAATTGTTAGTTATATTAACAATAATAGTAATAACAGTAATGCAATAAAAATATTGTGCAAAAAGGCAGTAGTGCGAGGCCAGAAGTTTTTGTTAAAAACAAAAGAAATGAACTTGGCGACATTTATGTGAAAACAACAGGATTTTGTTTTATGATGGCAGTTCGTCATTGTTTAGTTATACATATTTACTATCACGTTGACCCCCCTCCCCATCAACACTTTTCATGGCGCATCTCTCCTCGAAGCAGGCTGTGATTAGAAGCAGCAGACCTAGCACGAGGGGAGGGGGATTCATTAATTACAGCCTAACGCAGGCTCCGCAGATGAAGTAAAGCAGAGATAGTGTAACAGCACTGGGTTTAGTGAGGTGGGAGACAGCACAAGATTAATGGAGAAGCGAGGGCTGATGGCGACGGAGCCGGAGCGCTGCCCTGATAATTAGAATCAGTGTGAGAGCATCCACAGCTATTGTTCTTCAGCCGCATCTTCGACCTGGAATGCGGTTTCCCTGCCACCCTGTCAAAAATGCAAGCCGGGATGCTCTTGCTCTGAATCAGTCACTATTGGTCATATATTGCTTGTGTATGATTCTGTGACATGAACACATTTTTTTTTAAAAAGGACAAATGGAAGTAAATTTGACAGTTTTTTTTTGTTAAAGGACAAGTTATATACAGTGGGTACGGAAAGTATTCAGACCCCCTTAAATTTTTCACTCTTTGTTATATTGCAGCCATTTGCTATGTTGTGCTTATCTAGTGTTACACTAAATAATGTCAAATTTAGTCTCGCTTATTTGTAATTGTGTGTGTGTGTGTGTGTGTGTGTGTTTTGATTATAGATATACATTTTAATTTTTATAGTTGTATAAATATATATATTTAAATTTTATAAAGAGTTTCTGTGTCAGTGCTTACCTAGTGTTACACTAAATAATATATCTATGTAAATGTCATTATTTTGTAGAGCTGTTTGTAATCACATACTGTAATTGTTATTATCATAGTAATTAATTTCATCAATATGTAATAAGCATAACACGGATGCTGCAATGTAAAGTGTTACTGAAGTCTCGGTTTTAAGTGAGCGTATCATATAATTCAGTTGCATTTACAGACCGGGAGCTGAATACATATTTCCAGTAGGAATCGGCACGTATTCCTTCATTAGTCTCTGGATGATAACTTCTCTGCTCAGACATTTGGTCATGTGAGGGAGAAAGAGACTCTGAGAGGACACCCAGAGAGCAGACGGGTAGATATTCAAATGAAGGGGGAATTCATGAAGACAACATGTCACATATTTTCACCTGCTCTGAGCAGGAACAGGAAATGAAGATCTGCTCATCTCGGAGGCTGCCGCCCATGTTCCGCATATCACTGTCCTGTCACGGGCCTGTGTAAAAATGGCAGGCAGTGATACATGCACTCTGTGATAACAGCCCATTCCTTCCCATCCATCATTTATACATGTGCGCGCACACACACACACACACACACAAACACTTGTTTATTTATTACTTAGTCAGGTGCTGTGTGTGACTTTTTATTATAACTAAGCGGCGTGTGACATGTGACATGTTGGTGGAACTTGCAGTTTTGCTGCAGGTAGATGAAGGGGGGAAAGAGAGAGAGATTTCTGAAAGGAAGAACAAGGATGTTGTGTGATCCTCCAGCATCACCTAGTGCTGTGAATCTGCATAACATCTTACAAGGGCATTTTATAAAGCTTAAAAGCAAAATGTTAAAAGCAGGATTTGTGTGCTTTTATTTTTATCATATATATATCATATTTATTTAAACATTAAATCCATTCACTCTTTTATTTTTTTTTTATTTATTTTTTTTTATATATTTTTAGAGAAAATGCAGTTTTGTAATGTACTTTTATTGAATATAATTCCCAGTTCTCCTATTATTATTTTTATTATTATTATTATTATTTTTATTTATTTTTTTATTTTTTTTGCTATAATTATTATTTAGTATTATTCAGAATGTAGCTGAAGATAGAAGCAGGGGTCAGTGATTCAGTAAACTGAGTGAGCATATGATCTCTCTGTGCATACTCAGCATAATTCTTTGTGATTTGTCTATGTTTGTGTTTTGTCTCATGTTAACACTTATCAGTGACTTCTTCCTGCACTGTATTTAGACCTAATTTCAGGGCCTCTAGATGTTATAATTTTATTAGGTGAGTTGTAAGCTTAAATAAGCGATAAGTCATGAGATTTTGTGTATTGTGGAAAGCAGTTCATTCATTTGTTTGAATTAATGATTTAGTGGCTGTGTATCTGGACACGTACACACAGGGGCGCTATTCAGCAGCATTTACTAGGCAAATACAGAAATAAAAAGGTTTTGGAGAGGGCAGAAGACTAAGGTGTAACAGTTGCTTTTGGATGAAATGATGCAGTGGTGACTTTTATGCTGCTTCCAGTCTAGAAAATGAGTAACAATACAATGCAAGGCAAAAAAAGATCATTATCATTGTTAATATCATTGTCACCATTGTTTACAGTTGAATTGCCAAAGTCATCATTCTTTTTGTTTTCTGTTTGTTTTGCAGTACAACTATTGTTTCAACACTGAACACAGCGCTGCAGCCTTCACATGGACTCAGTGACTTTAGAGAGTGGAGATTCACCATTAACACTGGTATAAGGAATCAAACAGTGTAGTGAGACTAACTAATCTAACTAAGAATCCAAAGATCAGGGTATATGCACACTATATCTTTCTTCTTCCTGGTCTTATTGGGAACTGTTTTCTTTTCAGAAAACTTCCCTCCATCCTTGTGCCATATAAAGACTTTACATGATCAACTCAAATGGATAAAAAGTCCTCCCTTGCATATTTTCTTATTGATTATCTTGTTTCAGGTGAACTGGGTTGTAATCAGGTTCATTTTTTATTTAATTTTTACATTATAAATGTTCTCAGGGAGATGTTCAAGATGTTTTTTTTTTTGTTTTTGTTTTTTTTAAAGATTTTTATTGTTGTGGTCTGCTATAAAATAGCCTATAATTTTATTTTATTTTTTTATTTTATTTTTTTAGTTTGATTTTTAAAGGACAGTAACTACACTCAAATTGTACATTAAAATGAACTGTTATTGAATATCACTTTATTTAGTTTGAGAACAAAAAATTTAAGTTTTTTTAAAAGCTCTAGAAGGATTTTTTTGCATT
This sequence comes from Sinocyclocheilus rhinocerous, assembly GCF_001515625.1. Lineage (NCBI taxonomy): Eukaryota > Metazoa > Chordata > Actinopteri > Cypriniformes > Cyprinidae > Sinocyclocheilus > Sinocyclocheilus rhinocerous. Next base: position 723,592 of record NW_015659020.1, read on the forward strand.
TGACATTGTACTTTCAAAAAACTTGACCCTATAACTCTAGCATTCTCTATTCTATTTCTATTCTATCTTTGTTTTTTTGTTCATTATTTAAAAATATTACCCTCTAACACTAGCACTCTCTGTACTGTTTCTATTCTATCTACTTGTTTTCTTTTTATTTATAAAAAAAAATGACCCTCTAACACTAGCATTTTATATTCTCTCTACTTGTTTTCTTTTTATTTATTATTTATTTTAAAAACACATTCTATGTGTACTGCATTTCTTGTCACAGCACTTACATAATATTGCTCTTTTGCTGGTTTGATTGGTTCTATTGTCCTTATTTGTAAGTCGCTTTGAATAAAGGTGTCTGCTAAATGTCTGCATGTAAATGTACTTTGCAGCAACAACATTTAAAGTGAACCATGGGTTAGGGTTAGGTTTGTTGCCACAAGGGCTTTAATTCTGTAACTATATGTGGGTGATGCTTTTATTATGTTTTAGATCTCTCTGTGTGTGTGTGTGTGTGTGTGTATTTATGTCATGACAACTCGGAGTGATTTGCATGGTAATGTACATGACAATGTATGGATTTTTTAAAATTACCTTTCATGCAGTGTGTAACACAGTTCTAAGTGAATGAAAACATCCTGCAAAGTTTTAAATCTGAAAGTGCACCGTCCGTGTATAAAGTTATTGTCTCTCAAAAGAAAGAGTCGACTCTGAATCATTGGAACAAGTCGTTTTTAAAACGAATCCCAAGCAGTTTCATGTTGAGGTCAACATGAAACATTATCATATTGCCCGCCCACTTGTTGCGTGTGCATACCCTGGAAAACTTGAAAACTTGGTCTGAATGAAAACGCAAATTCATTATTTGCCACTAGGTGCCGCTTTTGGAGCTGTAAAAATAGCTTCCCTGGTAAGGCTAATCCCCTGGAAATCGACCAATCGGACCAATCACCACAGATTAGCGTCATGCAAAGTAGGGGTTTGGAAAAATTAATCGTTGAGCGAATCGTTGAGCAGATAAGGTAAAAAAAATAAATGCATATTATAAGACAATGAAAGTGTTTTTTGACCTTGCATGCATGTCAACCTGTTGTTGGGGACTCCCAAAACCAAAATATGAACCTTTCATAACCCATAATAGTGGCACTTTAATGTATTTGGTCTTGGAAGAATAGATCTGCTATGCTGCTGCTGCTGCAAGTACTGAGACTTGCTACTGCCAATACATCCACAACATGCTGCTGTGAGCATGTAAGAAATACTGCTGCTGCACATATAACACATATGAATAATCCCCATATAGCATACATGAATCACCCTGTAGCAGATCTATACAGGTGGAGCTGGGGATGGTGGAGGGTTTCTGGCGTGCTCTGCGAACTGCTACAACAAATATTAGCTAAATATTTGAATGTTGAGCAGCGAGCTCATTAACTACCGATACAGGAGAGAACCAATCAACTGAGATGTGATGATGATGTTATTATGTCATTCTGAGTTAGAGCTATTGGACAGGGCCATCTAGAGTTTCATGCCAGAACTTTGTATAGATAGATAGATAGATAGATAGATTTGCTACTGTACCTTTAAGAACCTCACATTTTCTCTGTTATGTTTGACTGGCTATGTATCAGTGTTTTTCATACTGTTGTAGCGTAATAGTGATGATAAGTAATGAGTGGTCATAACTTAATGTATCATAAATATCTCAATGATAGAATAACAAGGTTTTTTTTTTCTTTTTCTTTTCTTATTCTTCACTCTTATTCTACAAAAAAAAAACTGTCACTGGTACCTTAAGGTACAAATGCTAAAAGGTACATCTTTGTAACTTATTTACCCCTAAATGATACATAGAAGTAAAATACATATTACGTACATATTAAAAGTAAATTAATACCTATAGTGTTCTGCCCTAGTGACAGTTTTGTACCATTTTTCTGAGAGTACACTGAAAAATGTTATGCTCTTAATGCAGGAAAATCCAAATTTCCATGATTTGCCCTCTTGTAAGTGATCAGGGGCCCTTCCTGAACCTCTGATCACCTCACCATGGACCCTCACCTCCAAATGGAGCTAAATATTAGGTCTCTCTCAGAACCACAACTCCCACTCACAGCATCACTGCCTCTTCAAACAACCACCTCACATGGTTTTACTTTCAGCCCTGCTATGGCTTTATGATAGGGAAAATAATAATATCCTGAGACCGCACTGTAAAATGAAAATGACTGGCTCTCTCATTGGTCAGAGCCTTTAGTGTGTTTAATCCATGTGTGTTTGAAGGGAATGGTTTGGCATGAAATATGAAGGGAAACTATTCTCAGCTAGTCTATTTATCAAATACTTATAATTAGAAAACAAACTCCTTTTCATGTGTTTCTAGTTGATCAATGAGCAATGCACATTCAGGATGAGAAATTGGTTTCTGTTTCTTGTATTATTCCCTATTTTATAGGAGATGGAGGGAGAAAGAGATGAGAGGTTTGTCAGACCATGACTCGGTGTGCATGAACGGACAGACCGCTGATATAGTCATCTGCTTCCAATGTAGAGAAGAGCAGAGGGAGCCATCCATCGCTGGGCATGTGGACTCGACCTTGTTAGTCTCTCTTTTCTTTTCACAGACACTCACACACAAAGTAAGACATACGCGAATACATGGAAACTTGTCCATGAGAATAAGCTGGAATCCCGTGATGGGTCTTTCATGCATTCGGATGGACAGAGTCTCTGAGGAGGAACCCTCATAATGAAATTTACAGAGTCTATACCTTTGATAAAACCCAGGCTGAACTCCTCATGCACTGCACTAGCACACTGCAATGTGCATTAGACATTCATAGTCCTACACTGAGATGACAAACGCTTGTGGAAATGATCGTGTTGTTCTACTCATAGGGTATCACTAGTTCCCTTTCAGTCGGTCACTCTCGACGTCACGTCGGATGACCGACGAAATTGGGATCTCGCTTAGAGAGACCAATCTACTTCGAGTGTAAACTAAACGAGCCAATGCACATTGGCATGCGATTATTGCATCCAGCTGCCGCTGATCACAGCGTGAGTATAAATAGGCAGCAGATGCAGCGCATATTCAGCTTTTCGCTGAGGAGCCGAGCGATCACATCGTTCTGCTCCTGACTACTCTACTGAGAGAAGAAGACTGAAGCAATAATCGCATGCCAATGTTCATTGGCTCGTTTAGTTTACACTCGAAGTAGATTGGTCTCTCTAAGCGAGATCCCAATTTCGTCGGTCATCCGACGTGACGTCTCCGTTCCCTCCTTCAGGGAACGAGGGTTACCATACGTAACCGAGACGTTTGTTCGATAACTAGGAAGCATGCAAATTAATGTTTAATGAGAACAATGTGCTGTAAGTCGGTTTACACGAGTCAAACTGTCCAAATAACACTATAAATGAATAGAGGTGTGCAGTTTATACATTTAAATAGCTCTTTCTAACCCTGCTAACCTGAATAACAATGTGCAGTTACTTTTAAATTGTAATATGTTTAGATTTAGAAGTTTAGCATGTGCAGGATGATAATGCATCAGCCAATGAATGAAACCTTTAGTAATTTAGTTGTCATAGCACAAAATGTAAAGTTATTCAGAGGCCCTCAACACTATTGGTCTATTTTTATGTTTAAATTGTATTTTAAATATAAATCAAATATCTATTTTAGATTGTGTTTTGACAGTTTTGATGAATAATTGAATAAGCATTGACAGACAAAGCAGAATCCCCGTAAAAAAAGATTCATCTGAAAGGTAAATTTGTTATATGGCACCATTGCATATGAATGCTTTGTATACATAATTTGGCAATATTTTAATTGAAGATATGTCATAATCGCACCACTGTGAATTCAAACTGAATGATTTATCTAAATTAGCGTAGATTTACATTTGTTTTGACAGTTTTGATGAATAATTGAATAAGCATTGACAGACAAAGCAGAATCCCAGTAAAAAAAGATTCATCTGAAAGGTAAATTTGTTATATGGCACCATTGCATATGAATGCTTTGTATACATAATTTGGCAATATTTTAATTGAAGATATGTCATAATCGCACCACTGTGAATTCAAACTGAATGATTTATCTAAATTAGCGTAGATTTAAAGAATAGCAAAGATGACTGAAATGTAACTCACAGAATTACTGAATAATAAACCCATTAATTACAATATATTAATTCAATATTAAAAGACGAAATTTGGGGGTCTGTAAAATGTTTTAATTTTTATAAGAAGTATCTTATGCTCACCCAGGCTGCATTAAGATACAAAGACTGAAAACAGTAATATTATAAAATATTACTACGATTTAAATTTACTATTTTCTATTGTAATATTTTAAAATGTAATTTTACTGCTGGTGATAAAACTAAACATACTTTACAGTCTTAAGTGTCACATGATCTTTCAGAAATCATTCTAATATGCTGACTTGATGCTCAAGAAATATTTCCTATTATCATCAATCTTAAAAACAGTTGTGCTCCTTAATATTTTTGTGAAAACCTCAATACATTTTTGAAACAGAAATCATTTGTAATAATGTAATGTAATAATAATAAGTAACTTTACTGTCAATTTTGCTAAATTTAATGTGTCCTTGATAAATTGAAGTTTTAATTTAGCTAAAAAAAACATATTACATTTATACATGTATTTAAGAATAAAAAAAAATATTTAAAAAACTGAAAAAACTCAAACAAGTTAAGTATATAAGGACTCTGACTGACTGAGCACTTTGTTGCTCAACACAAACATCCATGCACTCTTATTTTGCCAATCACCTCAAGAAAAAATAACAAGAGTTATTATGACAAGCCATAAAGCATGTGCACATTATATATGCTTTTCTGTGTTGATGACATCATGTCGAGGTTAAGAGAGCATGCTGTTGCAGGAGAAGCGTAGAGGCAGATTGAACCGTGTGGTCTTCACTGCACTTCTCCCTTAACAAGCTCAAACTGGACTCGACTCGAGGGGGAGACGTAAACCATCACGTCTGGATCTGAGTGATATCAAAGAGCAAGGCAAGTGCAAGAACTCTTTCCCTCTCTCTGTCAGAGTACCTCAGCCATATGAGGCACATTAGTGTAATTGAGGAGCAATGGACCCGGGCGTGAGGTGATCTCTCTCTCTTTTTTTTTTTTTTGCTCTATTCCCCAGTCCTGTCCCACACACTTACCCCCACCAGCGGCCCATATCCTACCTTTGTCAAAGTCTGGAAGTTTACCTTTCGTGTTTTTCCCATTCTTTTTCATCATTCCAATCATTTTCTCTTGGTCTTGTCTGAATTTTTATTTCATTTCATTTCTTTCTTTCTTTCTTTCTTTCTTTCTTTCTTTCTTTCTTTCTTTCTTTATTTATTTATTTCTTTATTTATTTATTTCTGTCTTTTTCTTTCTTTTTTTCTTTCTTTCTTTCTTTCTTTCTTAAAAAAAAAGCTTTGTTCTGAATGGCATTTTAGCCAACAATGTTGAATGCAGCCTCTGAAGTTTATTGATTTAGGTGGTGTTTTTTTAATGGTAAACTTTATTATTATTATTCATACATGTATTTACCATTTGATTGTTAGTGATGAGATTTTGATAATACTTGACTAATATTATAATAAATGTTTATAAGCTCATTTGTTGATTTAGTATTTTTAATACTAAACCTTCAATAATAATAATAATAATATTCATACATACATGTATTGATCGTTTAATTGTTAGTGATACAATTTTGATATTACTAATATTATCAATGTTTATAATAAGCACATTTGTTGATTTAGTGTTTTTAATACTAAAATAAAAATGATTATTATTATTATTATTCATACATGTATTGATCATTTGATTGATAGTGATTACATTTTGATATTACTAATATTATCAACATGTTTATAATAAGCACATTTGTTGATTTAGTGTTTTTAATACTAATTATTGATGATTGTTAGTGATAAAATGTTAATATTATAATCAACACGTTTATAATCAGCATGTGTTGATTTAATGTTTTACTGCTAAACATTAATACCACTACTACTACTAATAATAAAAATAATAACTTTATAATATATCATAATATATTATAATAAAATGTATTATTTTTTTTATACATTTTATTGATAATGATTTTAGTCTTAGTACTTCAATTTTGAATGTCCATTTTCCCTAGGGAATTTCTTACATTTCTTAAAAAAAAGTTTTGTGCTGCTTTTGTTCATTCTTTTCTCCCCTTTAGGACACCACAAAGTGGCCTGAACACAGAGATCAATTAGCTTCTTTTAAGTGAGATCAAAGCGTCGTGGCCCCATGCTCAGGCATGAAGGCCAATTAAACCTGACCAGAAGGATGCTGGTCCCCATGGACCACTCACCACTGGACACATGCTATGGATTTAACAATATGCTATAAAAACGCCACAAATCTGCATACTTATCATTTGATATTCACTATAAATAGTGTTATTTTGGAGGCCAGCAACACAGAACTTCTCATTACTTACTTATTATAATAATCATAATCATAAAAAAATGATAGCCAATGTAAGGCGATAAAAGAGAGAAACAAAGTGTCAGTACAGGAGTGAGGGAGCGTGAGAGTGGAGTCGGAAGAGGAAACATGGAGTCTCAGTCCACAGACAGGTGCAGTGACCCTATCCACCTCTGGAGGTGCCACTTGCATTTTATGGGACATTTATGGTAGGCCAGCACTTTTTACCACGGCCACCTGGATGCAATAAGAGCGCAGCTCCTGAGCCTGCTTGTAGGAAACTCTCAGGGGCTCCCGCGGGAGGCAGGCCCTGTTAAGATGTTTATGATTCAAAAAGTGGACCAGGGGGAAAACACTGACAACTACAGAGAGGGATTTCGTAGAGGGAGCTTGTTTTCTTGTTACTCCCAACACTCCCCCAGAGAGCTGTTTTCCCTCCTCTTTTCCTGAGTAAACCCATGGGGAGAACAGGATTGATTTAGATGTTTTTTAAACTGTGCTTAAACTGTGCTTAATTGTGTTTGGGATGATTTGATGATTGGTCAGTTGGTTTTAGGTTTTGTTTCGTATATATTCGTATCATATTTGTTAGATCTAGTTCATTTAGTTCAGAAAATCGGAATGAACTACAATAGAAATGAATCAGCTAGACTCCACTAAAAGTCTGTAAATTAAAGTGCAATGACACAAGTCCCCTGTGTCCAGATGGGCTGCTCTAATAACTTCATTAGGATTGACATACTTCCTGTTCATTGATATATAGGTCTGTGGTCAGACCTTGTAGCTTAAATCATAAATTTAATGGCAAAGACCTTTTTTAATGTAATGAGTTTGTATTTTTACATTGTAATATATTTATATATATATATA
>NW_015659020.1:731019-778263 GCF_001515625.1 Sinocyclocheilus rhinocerous
CACACACACAATGAAATATATAACATTTAGCAATTAAGTTAGAACATTTGTTTATTTTAAAAGTCAAAATGTTTGTATTTTATTAATAATAATAATGATGATGTTACAAATATTTTGGATAATTTTCATCCACATGTAAATCATAAGAACTATCAAATTTGAATGTACTATTGAAATAATGGTATTATTATCTTCTGATAATGTTGTATCATGACAAATGAAAAATACTTTTGTTTGTGTGTGTATTTTATTTAATATAAAAATGCTAATATAAAAAGCTAAATAGGAAATATTTAGCATAATTTATATTGTTTATTTTAAAGGTCAAAATACATTATTATTATTATTATTATTATCATGCTTAAAATGTTTTAGATGTGGATAATTATTTTAAAATTCATCTAAATCATAAGCACTATTAATTTGTAATGTTCTTAAATTGAAATGCTGTTGAAATAACATTATTATATTATGTAATATTTTCTAATAATTGTATATATTACTTCAGTAATACTTAGTAATACTATAGTAATACTTCAGTTATATTACTTTTTGATATGAAATCATGTATATTCTCTGTTACCCAAAGTCTTGAATCTGGCAGAGCTGCACTATTTGAAATAGTCAATTAGACACCTGGAAACTACATAAGACTGAGAACTTCACAGCTCTAATGCCGCAGGTCTGTTCTTTTCTAGGCTGTAACCCATCTTACATGCTGACCTTTGATGAGGGAGACCACAGCAATAAATCCTGTGCAGAATCCACTCACACCTTCATGTTTCAGCCCGCTAACTACATCTGACCATTCAGAGGGTTCAAAACTGCAGGCTCTAATAACCGAGCAGATGGACCAGTAAATGATGGCCAGGACACGGCTACAAATCTGAAGAGTTTAAACCAAAGCTGCTTTGCCACCCTTACACTTCTGACTGTATCTATAGTATGCTGGCCATATACTAAAAATATATTCAAAATTAACTTTATGTTCACATATCTGATAAAGGCCTCTTCATCTCAGCATTAATTTCTGATGTCAGTTGAATTCAAGTATATTTTCTGTAACATTTTCTGTTCCAGCATAAAACAGAGACCAACAGCTCCACTCCAGGTCATTATTTATCCGTGATCTTAAACACACGGGGAAAGGATCAGTGTTTGGACCGGTTTTGTTTCAGTGCTCTGAAAGTCATTTTTTGCTCTCGTGGGATACATGGAGACCCTCAGGTCAGCACATGCAGGGAACATTGAATGTGTTGATAGAGATGAGGGGGTGCTGGACAGATTAGAAATGCTAGCTTTTGACAGACGCTGCACAGATCTCATTCTCCAGATCCAGCCAGCTGAGGAACATCTGGAGCAACCCACACTCAGACACAGACATTGAGAGCTGTGCTGTGAGTTACATTTATAACACAGCAATGGCAAATGCGGCCTGTGAAATTGTCACGTTTGTTGATTTAGGTGGAGTTTTAAATATATATATATATATATATATATATATATAATACAATTTGAATAATATTTATTTTTTATTACTTATTATTTTAATATTATTTATTATTATAATAAAATACTATTTTGCATTTCACATGAAATACTTTAAGCACATAGACATGTCCTGCAGTTAATATAAAAGTATTTTAAACAGGGTTTTTTTTTCCAATAGAAATGTAATAACATCATGTTCATTTAATGACTATGTGAAATATTAGTATTTTTAAAAATGAATTTGTCAATAATACAGGACCACCACTATTGGCAAAAAGCAATACAACTAGAATTAAATTCACCTTTATAAATTGGTATAAATTATAACCTAAAATCTTACAACCAAGCGTCAACAACCATTATTCTTATTTTATTCTTATTCTCATTACTATTATTATTATTATTATTTAAGAGAGTAGTAATAACAAGGTTGAAAATAATAAGAGAGAGACCAGAGGCCTGACAGTCATCAAAGCACCTGAAATTTCAAGTTGAAGTCTTGATGTGAAACATTAAGCAATTACCTTGATCCCTGCGTTTCCCCTTTAATCTTCACGGCACACTGTTGGTTCGCCATAATTACAAACCAGTGACAAATTTTCAGACATGAGCTCTCCTCAGTGTGGCGACTCAAATCTATTTAGAACTTCTCAGTGTTCAGGCCACAAGACTGGTTACACACATTTCATTTCAAGAGCTCTGACTGAAGTTATTCCTCCCACAAAAGAGAAACAGGGGATGTATGTTGTAAATGGCACGTATCCTAAAATCAGACTCGGAGCCGCCACTGAGCCCGCTTTGCCATGGGATGAATAAATCAGTCTGGAGAAGAACCCAATGAACAAGACAACCATCTGCTGAAAAGCATCGTTAATCTCGTCTAGTTTGGGAAATGTTACCATCCCTTCAGTTGCGCTGTAAGGATTTGCAGGCCTCACGAAAGCCTTAACTGTTTTCCATAACAACAATGCAAATGCTGATAGATTAATTGTGATATTATCAATGCACTAGCATTGATAAAAGATTATTTGTAGCTAGCTGTGCGTGCTAGTATTTCTTTAGCATTAAAAGGATACAAATTTGGCAAAAACTAAAAGCGTTTCCATGTGACATTTTCCAGATTCAATGGAGAAATCAAACACATCTTCTCTCAACACAGTGTCTTTGTTAGCTGTACCTAAAATAGTCTGTTTCATCTTAAGCTAACTTTGATCTGCGTCAGATCCTGACCTTTGATAAAAGAAGTCTGGATGAAAGCCTACTAATACAAGTGCAATTTGTTTGGCTCTAAAACCTTTTTATTATATGTAGTATGTAGTGTGTCATTTATACCTCATTTTATTGGCACTTATGGAATGTTCCTCAACTTAAAAGTAAAAATCTACTGAAAGTTTACTCATACCTTCCAAGATGTAGTTTGTTTCTTCATCAGAACAGATTTGGAGAAATCACTTGCTCACCAATGGATCCACTGCAGTGAATGGGTGCCGTCAGAATGAGAGTCCAAACAGCTGATAAAAACATCACAATAATCCACACGTAATCCACACGACTCCAGTACATCAATTAATGGTCTGTTGAGTGAGAAGCTGTGTTTGTAAGAAACAAATCCATCATTAAGGCAGATTAACTTTAAACTGTTGCTTCTGTCAAAAATGCAGAAGTCCATAAACCATAATGCTTCCTCCAGCAAAAAGAAAAAAGAAAAAAAGCATCTGTTGTCCTTTTACATCAAAATCCATATTTGTTTAGAACTGTTTTGGCTTGTAAACGATGTTTGATCTGTGCATATTTCTCTCCTGATTCAGAGAAGACAACCTTTTCACTGAAGAAAGCAATATTATGGATAGTAGTATTTTATCAGGAATCAACAGTTTGAATCTTTTAGCTTTACTGGAGTCATGTGGATTACTTGTAGATTATTGTGATGTTTTTATCAGCTGTTTGGACTCTTATTCCGACGGCACCCATTCACTGCAGAGGATCCGTTGGTGAGCAAGTAATGTAATGCTACATTTCTACAAATCTGTTCTGATGAAGAAACAAACTCATTTACACCGGATGGCCTGAGGGAGAGTACATTTTCAGCAAATTTTCATTATTGAGTGAACTATTTCTTTCAGTCATACCTGTTATTTTATTCTCTTAATTCCAGCAAACTCGCATCCAAATGAATTGTCCTCCCATATTTGCTCATAAATTATTACATTTACTGGACCTGCGGAATTATGTTATGTTATGAATTTTTTAATGTCTTCTTTATTAATTCTCCCTCCTGTCCTTAGAAATGTGCTAACTTTATTTAAAGTTCAAGAAATCTTCTTAAAGTAGCTGAAATGAACTCTTGCTTAGACCTTGTCTGAATAGACACGTTACCAAAATGTTAGTTGTTTTATGTTTAAAACATTGAATGTAAGTCAAACATTACAGTCTAATGTGATTTATTTATTACACTCTATGTTTGCTTTTCGTGTGCAGTATTAGCTCGTAGTGCATACTACTGGTATGCGCACTAAAAAACTGTGCAAACTCAAACCGACGAAGACCACCTCGTGACGGTCAACCCTTTTGAAGGTAATTACAGCTAACAGTACATTAAACATGTTTAGTGCAGCGATTGGTAAATATGAACTTAGACGGTTGGGGGAAACTGAAGAAGTTAAAAGTAGATTGGCCACTGGAGGGCGATATTGACCCTCTATATAACACTGAGAATTGCGACAAGTCCATCCAGGGCAAACTGTACTGAGCTGCATTCGGTGCTAAATATAACTATTGTATAAGAAATCATTTATCAATATCACTCTGTGTTTAATGCAGATTAGTAGGTAATATAAATTCAAAATTGTAAGTATATGAAACTATATTAATCCAAATTTAATGAAGGAACATGACAACTATACTTGAAAACAAATTAAAAAGTAAATGCTCTGTTCAACACTGCATAACGTATACTGCAATTGTTTGTTATTATTATTGTAGTAAAAGTTTTTATTGTTAGCATACAAAATAATCGTATGCAAGAATTTATGTGGCTGCAGATTAATGAAATTTGCGGAAAAGAACTTTGCAAAGAAAAACTTATTTTTTTTATTAAATGCTACACCAAATGTAATAGGCTATCCGTTAAATAAGTACTAATTCTTGTTTGATTTTCAATTCTTATTTGATTATTTATCAGTGGCGTTTGTAACGCATATTTTCAAACGAGTGAAAATAACTTAAAGCTGCCTTTTATCTTGTTTTCAAGTCTCTGAAAAGTGCAATGGTTCATTATAGCAAAAACTCATTAAAAGATCAAAGTGGATCCAAACTTGAAAGTTCACTGCCACGTTCAATTTACTGTATGTGTCTGCTTCTCACTGCCATTAGCAGGGTTTGCTTTCTTTTTCAGGATTTGTTCAGATAAGTGAAGGATTAACCCGCATGCTCCAAACAGCTCCAAGATTCACCCGATACCAAATACAAGATATTATGTGTAGGTTAACATCTAACATGTATCTTTACTACGTTCTTGTGTTCATTAGCCTAATGTGCAAAGTTTGAGACTTCAAGAAAAAATCTCTGGGAGATTAAAATCTAAAGCAAATAGAATTTGTGTATTTAATATATATATATATATGTTATAATATGTTAATTGATAATTTTAGAACATCATTAGCAACTTTTAGCGCAGAAATTAACGCAGTGCAGCTAAAATTGTATCGCGTTTCTTGTGTAGCACAAGTTGTTGACTGTTTCATAACAAATGTTTCGTAAAATTTATATTTAACGAATTATTGTTTTGTATTATTATTATTATTATTTACATTACGCAAGTTCAGAACGCTGACGCTGTCCAAGTGCTAGTAGCCTATAGAAGGGTATCTTTTTGTGCAAAACCATTTGAAGGCATTTTGCTACATTTTTCGATTGATATTATAATAATCTAAATATATATGTAAATCTGTGTATAACTCAATTGCGATGACGTTATTCCGTTGCAATCAAAGGAGACGTAAGCATCGTTAGATGGCAGTGATGCTCAGAGCGCATCTCATCGCGCCGCGTCTCAGCGGTGAAAACTGCTCTGCTTATCATTTCAGTGAGAGACAAGCTTAGAGTCCGTGATGACATCTGAGGTGTTGCTATAGAGCCTAAACACATCCCATACTTCACTTCATACTTTATTTACAGAGTTATAATAGTTGTACGCTTGTATACAGAGCCTTTATTATTATTATATTATTATTATTATTATTCCTGTTGTTGCTCATGTCAGAATTGTATTATATTGTTATCGCTGCTTTAATTTTAGTTTGCATTATAACCATATATAATTTATTGTAAAGCGCTCTTTGATTAATAATGATTATATCAAGGCTGGGCAAATTTAACAATGTTAAAAAATGTGAACTCGCTGTTAATTTAATATCTCGCATTACATTTCAAGGGAATGCTCCCCTCAGGAAACGAAATTATTTGGCAATTTTATATCACTTTGTTTATTTTTCATGTACTTTTTTAAATAGAAACTAAACAAAACACCTTTCCTTTAAATAGTATATTTTCGTTTGATGAGCGTACAATTTATTCATTTTATTTATTTATTTTTTTCAATCTGTCATTTAGCTAGTTAGTGGTTGTTTGGGTAGATAGCCTACGTTATGAGCTATATTTTCACCTCTTTTCTCAAACTTGATAAAGTATGGAAAAACACATTTTTGCGACCGAATACAGGAATCAAATCTTGGTATATTTAAGCTATATTAAATGAACTCTTGTGAACATTTATCATGCAAACGCGCTGAAAAAACTCCATAAATTAGTATCTAAATCATGTTTTAAACATTTTTCATTGCCGCTGTACACTTTTCAGTCATATAGTCTGGAATTTACAATAGTAATGTTTCTTTTCTTTTTCTTTTCATTTCCCCATTTTTTTATTATTTTCGTTTCTTTATAAACAAACAGTTTAAGTCCTCTTAAAGCGTGTTGCGTTGTTCTTACCTTGTGGTCGAATTATCCGAGTTGTTTAACTAAAACAGTGTAGCAAAGCTTGCAAACCTTTATTGAGTTTAGACTGGCCTTTTCACCCTCTCTCTCACTCACTATGGTGCACGTGCCACACACCTGCCGCTCAGGCGCACCATTTAGAGAGAGGGAGGGGATGTTTGAAAAAAAAAAACAATTAAAGAGACTTTCTCGAGCAACATTACATAAATAACATCTGTTTGCGTTTCTTGCTTTTGGGCCTCGTTGTCAAAATTCTTCAGAGAGCAGAGTTCAGAACCCATCTCGTGCGTTCACTAAAACCCTTTCAACTTTTGTGGGTACAACATTTGGGCCTTTGCGCCACCAGTGACGGAAGTCAAACGACTTTTAAGGGACTCTAAACATGTAAGGCGTTCGCCCTGATTGCCTTTCATGCTTGTCCAATGAGATCCGTCTTTATGAAACACTTCGTAAACCAGAGTTCCAAACAAAAGGCCAAGTCCCTGAAACACACAAGTCACGACACCAGCATATTGCTCGCGGCCTTGGACACAGTTCATTCTTCTCTGTAGCAATTACTTTCTTCATAGCACATCCCTTCTGGGGGGGAACATTTTTTTTTAACCAAGCCTAAGCTAGTTTGCTGGTCTTATGTGGTTTGCAAGCTAGTTTAAGCTGTTTTTTCTTTTTCAACAGACATAACTCATTTAAACCAGTGATGTAAGAGAATTTGTGCATCAAACATATTCATTCATTTCACGATTGTCTATCTTTTTAAATAATAAGCTATTATTGTTTTTTTCAACATTTACCTAAAGCAATATGACAGACTCATTATAGGCCTAGTCGTTTCTTTGCAGATCATAATTGAAACGCAAGGGGGAGCCTTGCACATATCTTGTTTAGGCACAAGCATGACCCCGGGCTCCAGTTTCACTACTAAGGATGTTCAGTGAATACTGAAAAAAAAATGATACTAAATTTTTTGAAGGTAAGTGGTTGCAAACAATTTATTTTAGCTACATTTAATTAAAAAATATGTTGAAAGTTAGTCAACTAAATTTGTTTATTTAAATGTAGCTAAAATAAATTGATTGCAACCACTTACTTTAAAAACATTTAGTAAATTCAATGAATAATTTTTTTCAGTGAATCTCAATCAAGGTAAATGATCCATCGATCTCCCCTAATGATGGTGAGTCACGAGGTTTTTTAACATTAAATTAGGAAATAGTGCCACAATTTTTTTTTTATTAAAAACGCACTCGCTATTTTTTCCCCTTTGGTGGTCTGAATTGGACCTATCTGCAAGGATGCAGCATCACCAAAGTAAACATTTTGCGAATTTCCTTCGACACCTCAGAAATAGCAAATTATTATTATTTTTTTATATATATATAAAAAAAAAAACATTTAAAATTTTATTTTAAATGTTCCTTAATATATGTTAAATACAAATTGTCATGTGATCTCAATATGGAGGCAACCATGACAGGCGACCCGCTCCATATCGAACAATGAAATCTTCCACCTTTTAAATATATTTTCAGAAATAGGCTAGGTTTTTAACAGTTTTGTAACCATTTATTGAGTAACCCACGTATTTAATATAACAATGAAATAATAATATAAATATTAATAAAAATAATAATAACAATGAAAATTAGGCTATATAGCCTATATTTGTTATCATTTTATATATTTGCATTATTATCTATTTTACGTTTTAGTGTACGGTTCACCTCCCTACTAATGAATAAAACTATATTGTTGTTACAGTAAATAATAGTAATGATAATAATAATAGGCTAATAATAATAATAGCCTAATAATAATAATATTTTTTCTCCACTTTTAAACTATGCCCACAATTTATCATTGTTACCGAAATTTACAGTTCGTCCTTTGACTCACCTCCTGTATTCGATTGATTATTTAATCAGTATAGCCTTTCTGATCATCATGAGGCATTGCTGCAGTCTAATCGAGGAAGTAGCCTACTAAAAATACATCTTCAGCTGAGTTCGACCGAGAATAAACCGTTTAGGGGACCGTAATGAACTGGCCGCCGTGGCCTATGGTTTTCTGAGTGTCAGCTGAAGATATTTCTTTTTGAAGGTGTTGGGCTGGTGGGGGTTACTCGATAATGAAGGGTCGTCATAGGTATCTCACTTGGCGACTGCTTGAAGTCTCCTAAATGGCTCGGAGGTAGTACGGAATCCCGGGAGTGAGGCGGTAACAGGGGAGCGTGACGAATTCCGTATAAAGCGAGGAGTTAAGCGCGTGCATTCCTCCCTCTCAGTGTAGCTATATGATGCCTGGAAAAGAGCGTGTTAACTCTCATGCTTGAGTATATGACTTGAGGCATTGAAGGCAAGTATTAGTTATATTAAAAACTGACGTTTGAGTGGCCAAATCATATTATGTGTTATGAAATATGCAATGAGCTAAATCAATATTGCACATCCTCTTTTCTTATTTCTAGGCGTTTTAAACTTTTTGGAGATTGACTTTTCCAAATAAATAAAGAGAGAGAACGAGGACTTGACTTGAGTGTAGTTAATATGAGCAACAACTGAGTACACATGCAATTAATAAAGACCTGAAGATGAAAGGCGCAACCATTTGTGGTTCTCAACCCAAACATCCAGCAATGGGATCCTAACAATTGCTCTCAATATATATCACTGGTAGTCATGGCTATTGTTAGCCTGCCTCAAACATTTGTGAAGCATGAAGCTGCCATAAATACAGCTGAGTTATTGTTTTCCCTCATGATCAAAACGGTGAGCAAAAAATATTTCCTTTACAATACTGCTATAAATTATGCTGTGCAAAATGTATTTGTCATTTAAACAGTTAAGCGATTCTTCGTTGTTTTTAATAAGACGAAATGTCTAATGGGTGGATTTACTGGAATTTACTCTAAAATTTACTCTCTTGAGTACATTGCCCAGGTAACAGAATAATACAATTACAAAGAAGCTACACATTTTAATAATGTAGGCCTATAAAAGATTCATCGCTTATCTGTTGCATCATTTCATTTGTTCAGATGCGTCGTCTTTTTATTGGTTTATTGGTTTTTTGATGAGAATAGATCTAACCAAAGCGGAAGTCGCCTACTAAAACCACAAAGCTCACTAAATAAAATCTGGGACATTTAACTCATTAGCTCGATTTGATCTTTTCTGTGTAATCGGTAGTATTATGACTCCATCTCTGCCATCCTATAGGACTGCACAAGGGTTTGCTTTTTATTTCATCGGACTCTGTCAGCCGCTGTCTGTAGTTATCAGCCCTGATCTCCAGGTGCATCGTAGACGAGGGTCAGAAGGTTCGAGGCTTCATAATGGACACAAAAGCACAAAGCATGCGGACGGGCCAGGCGTGATGCTCCGCTACCTGATATCAAAGCCAGCAGCCTCTGCATGAGAGGAGAGGGCCTCGGAGCAGCCGGAATAAACCCAAAGAGTAACATGCGCTTCGCCATCTATTTACATCAACAACAATAACAGTAACATTTTACATGACAATAGGCATGTTACAAATTGAAGGTTGTTGTGATTAATTACAAAAGAAACAACATCGCGTAATTGCAAGCACTGCCACAGATTAATACAAACGACACGTTTCTCGTGTATTCATCGTAATCGCACTGTATCATTAACACAATAAAAGTACTTCTGCTACTACTACTACTATTACTATTACTACTACTAATAATAATAATTAAGAATAAAATTAACATTAATAATACATTGTCGTTGTTTTGTTGACAGATAAAACGCATTTGCCGTTTTTGCTTTTCTTTTTTGTAATGTCCTTAAATTTACAGAAGCAGTTCATTAATACGCAAATCGCATATTGTCCAAAATGTGGTCAAATGCGTGCCACTGTTCTGTGTCTATAAACGCATTACTTGTTTAAAAAAAAATGTTGATGGCTTAAAATGCAACATTGTACATAGTCTGTCATGCATTCAGGCAAAATTCAGGCAAAATTCATATTTGAAATAATCAAAAACATCAATATAGCCTATATAAATGTATGAATATGTAAACTCGTTTTCTTTCTTTCTGTAGGCCAAGCTTTTGTCTGAATTAGACTGTGTTTTTAGACTCATTTGTTTCACCTCAATTTTCGTAACGTTGTTTACCATCCTTGTGCGCCTCTAGTTTGGGAGGCAATGCGATTTTGGAGGCGGAACGCATTTAGTTCCACTCGGCAGAGTGCACGAACACTGGCGCACCAATAGCGTCCCTATGTCAGTCAATAGTCTGCAAAGTGACGCGACCAAAAGGGGAGGGTGCTTTCTCTCAAGCCTATCTCAGTTTTGAGCTTTCTCAAGCTGCAGGGAGCCGAATGGCGCACTAATTTAAGAGTTAACGTTTAGACATCTCCTTTATGTTTTCGTGGATTTTACTAATTTCCTGAAAACTTTCTGCGGGACGAGACGACTTGTGCACGGTGTGGGAGGATCTTCCCTTGCAGCTCGTGACAGCACTGCCGGGATACAAATTTTGCGCTTCGTGCAGAAAACGTCTAGATTGAGTCGGACATTAATTAACAGGTGATTTAGTGCGTGTTTTAAGTTTTATAGTTACGTCTTGTTGTCCTTCTGTGTCAAGGTTTGATCGAGAGCAAATACTAATCTTGCAAGTGGCAATTGCAATGAAAAGTTTTCTTGAGCTGGCCATTTTAGCGACAAAGCCGTGAGATTGAGATTTCTGTAATGTTATGTGCTATAGTTTTGGGATTTGAAGCGTGGACAACTCTGACAAATGTGTTGTTGTGGATATTACAACAGGTCCTGAGTCAATAGGACGGCGCTTCCTTGCTGGTAGCAGTGGGGATATTTAAAGATGTTGGACGGTATAAAAATCGAAGACCATCCGCTGCGGTCGGGACAGGCTACGCTTGGAGTTATGCTGGGTAAATGATTAATTGTCTAAAGTATTATAGCCTACTATTGTGAACACTCATTCCTGTAATAAAAAGAGAATTTTAGAGAATTTTATAATGCTGTTTTTATCGAGACGTACGCGGGAACTAAAGCTGGATCTGTGGCAGTCGAGCTATGCATCCTCCTGTGTCATGCATTTTACCGGCCGGCCGCATATCTGTCGGATAAAAAAAGTCTGTTTATAAAAGAAAATCACCCCAATACACAACTGACGGATAACATTTTTCTTACATTTCATGGACAACGTAATGTATTTATTTCGATGCTCCAGTATTGTCTTTTCTGGATACAAACCGTTATACTTATTTCTCATTCACACACCTACACAAATATTATGGCGGCTTCATAATATCTGTCTAACGTCTAAATACTAAATAGGCCTACCGCAAAAAAAAAAAAAAATATATATATAAAAAAATACAAACACGCACAAAAAAAACAAAACAAGCAACAACAAAAAAACCTACACAATTCCATAATCTTTTTATTTTATTTTCAATGTCTGATCATTTTGATTTCAAATGTTTTGTATGGTAAATAAATAAAAAGTACAAATATATTAGGCTATATTGCCAATTATTTTAGTATCACATTTATACAAACTTTTTTGAGATTTAGTCTGGTTTGGCTGATAGTTTGAGCGTTATTTAAAATCTAAGAGTATAGCCTAATAAAAATAATAATATTCATATTCATAATAAATCTGTATGTTCGTAAATTGTCAGTTATTATTCACACGCCATTTGTTGAATTTCTTCACCGTGTCATATTGATTTATTTAATGAAGCCTAATATTACAAAATGATATCATAACCACATGTTCAATAGCCTATTTATGTATCCTTATTTTTTTTATTTATTCAGATGAAGTCAGAGTGTTATTAAAATGATGCATTTGCTCTCCAGGTACGGAGTGCCATCACCAGGCGGTGTGTGAGGGGTGCCAGCGGCCGATATCCGACCGCTTTCTGATGCGCGTCAACGAATCTTCATGGCACGAGGAGTGTTTGCAATGCGCCGTGTGTCAACAACCGCTCACCACCAGCTGCTACTTCCGGGAGAGGAAACTTTACTGCAAACACGACTACCAACAGTAAGGGCATGGATTATTTGAAATATATTATTGGTGTCAGGCACGCAGGTTCATTGCGTCTGCTTGACTTGCTTTTATTCAACTGTGATCAAGCAAAGAAAGTGACAAATCTTTCGTTTTTACGCACTAACACTCACAATATTTCCGTTCGTAAAGTTGAACTGAATGGTGGCGTTGACGGTATGGTTTTGTTGAACTTGTCATCATCTTAAAATTATGTTGGTTTTTACAATTGTGGCGCCAAGTGCACTGTGGTATTGTCGAAGAAGTATCTTTATATTTATTAGGCATTGATGCAAGTTATAGCCATAACGAATTTAGTTCCTGCATTGTCTAGTTCTAAACTGAGATCAGTCAGTCCTGTGATTTAGTGAGTGGTAGGTTGGTTTGAATTTTCATTTCAGTTTATGCTGCACTGGATTTTTTTTTTCTTTCTGTGATCTGTGATACTTTGCAACGCAATGGCAATCAAAATAATGCGATTTCATTTAATCATTTAATTTAGTCTTAGATTATTCGATCACTCGCGGACGACATAATTATTTAATCACCTGTCGTATATACAGTAGGCCCATGTCCATTTAACGCAGATGGATGCTGGTTAACTCGTTTTAATTTTACGTTTATTTAGCCTACATCATTTACATGCCAATCATAAATGGTTAGAAATTATTTAAGTGAGACATTTGGCATTAGCCTATTAATTCTGGTATGTCATATAGGCCTATATACACACACACACACACACACACACACACACACACATTCATTTCTTGACTGACTTTAAATAGTAAACGCACTATTGTTTTTTTTTCTTTTTAATAACGCACTATTGTTTTATCTTCTTTTATTTTGTTATTTCTTTTATTTTATCTTTTTATTTAATTAGGCTAGTTTGTTTTGCTAATTTATTATTATTAGACGTATTATTAATTAGATTACTGTTGTTGTTATTGTATTTTGCAATCGTGGGCCATTTCTATCGTTGTGTTGCAGAATGTTTTTGATTTAATTAACACCTAACCATGCCATCAAGAATGAACAAACGCCATAAGTGATGCAGATACAAAATGCCTATTTTTAAACACCGTTTTAAACAATTTAAATCTTCTCGAATCGTACTTCTTATTTCTCGGTTATAAAATCGTGTGTAGTCATGGTATGGAATAGTCTGAATTCGCACAGTGGGTGTGTGCTGTGTTGATATTCACCCGGTCCTGAAGCTGTGAGTGGACCGCGGGGCGCCTTATGTTGCATGTCTTCTCCCCATGTATGTCACTACTTTTGCAAGTTTTTGTGTCAGGGGTTTTTAAATATCGCTCCCTCTCTCATGGTGATAACTGGGAGGTCCCTGTCCGACACCATGCAATAATTAAAGGGCCCTATCTACCGCCTGACTTTAATAATCACCAATTCTTTCAGCTTGACCGTGAAGAGTTAGTGTTAACAAAATTAATTTCATAGCTCTGGTCTTATATTCCATTGCCCTGGAGACAGCAGCTAGCGCTGAGACAGCCCAAACATGTGAAAACGTTTTTCTTTATAGCCTATTTAGGCTAGATTAGCCTAAATAGCATATTTAAACGACTTACCTGTTACTGGGAAACCTGTTATTCTCACTTTTTTTCTTTGCATCCACTTGCAATCTTATGTTTTCTAAGGCCTTGTGAATGTCAATCAGGTATTAGGTTCGTGTAAATCATATTTTCCTGGTCTGGTCTCCTTTTTTGCTCGCATTACAAAACCTTCCATTTCATAAACAGCCGTTTCATTTCACACCTCTACTATGGGGGTCCTCTCACACGCGCGCTACACAGGTAGCTATAGCAGTAATATTTGTTTATTTATTTCGCAATGACGGGCCACTTAGTAGATGTAATTGGCACCTTTTTGACTTTTATGACGTTCATTTAGGTTGTACGTGTCAACCCCGCAAAGCGCCCGTGGCACGAAGTTGAAGCCTTTGGCCGTTTCTGGTGGAACTCCGCCTAATGACATACTAGCATCAATTGATTCATGCCCTATAATCATTAGAACCGTAAATCACAACATTGGGCAAACGTTCATTTTCACACCTCTCTGTCAGCTATTTACAGCACAAGTTTACCGGCAGGAATTTATAGCTTGTTTTGGCGCGGAAATTTCACCTCGCTGTTGCTCAGGAGTAACTTGGAATAACAGGCTTTCGTTATTAGAGGATTAGTTTTGGAATTACAATCTGCATATAATGTTTTTTTAAATGACTGAGCAGACCTTCGCGTTAGCGCCAATTAAAGACACAGGTTATGGAAATATAATTGTGTTTTCAAGCTATTCGTGGGAATTCTCTTTCCTGTATTGTAAATTAATCGGAATTAATTGGAATTTACCATGCAGCCTGCACTTTCTTTCTTTCTTTCTTTCTTTCCTAAAGTTGGAAATATAAATAAATAAATAACCTAAATAGACTATTATAAATCGTCTGTCATTATAAAGTAATTTAAAAACATTTACAAAGTAGGCTATTTTGGACAAACACTTTTTGTTATTTTAAGATTAAATGTTAAATTCATGGAAGCTAGAAATGCAATTTTCTTATCAGTAAATGTTATTATAATAGCTTTTTATATTCATATATTTATACATAGCCTACATATAACTATATTTATATATTTATTTTTAATAATTACTTTGTTTTTATTTAATACATACTCAAAATGATCAGAATAGATTTACTGCAAAGGAAAATAATGATTGTTGTTTCTAATGTTATGAAAATGTGTGAAACTGAAAAGTTGTTTTCAGCAAAGATTTTTTTTTTTTTTTTTTTTTTTGAGGGGGGGACAAAATTACTATTTCTTGTTATGATTTACTGCTTATTATATTTTAAATATTTTAGTTTTAATGCAATCATCTGTCATCTCATGACTATGCCACACCCCCCCCCCACCACCAGACGTTTAACGCTTTGACCTAACGGGATGTTATTCTGGTGTAGAGGGGAACGTTAGATGACTGGATTTTGCTTTTAAATTCACCCGTGGAATAGATTATTTAGTTTTCTCTGTGTGTCTCTCCTCTTTTAGATGTGTGACTGTTGTTACTTAATGTCCTTGACATGTAGCTCCACAGCTGTGATAGTATTTAACCATGGAAAATATGTATGCTATGTCTATATGCTTAATGTGCCAGCCAGAGCCAACTTTAAAGGGTATTTATTTTACTATTATAAATATAGTACTTGCAGAAGCTAACATTTCTTGAACCACTCTATATTATGAATGTGAGGTTATGAAAATGTTGTCACAGCCACTAGTTTTCATTTATTTGCATTGACATCGATGTTTTTGTTGACTCTAGCTTGACACACTTAATGATTTAGAAATACACACACACACACGCACACTGTATGTATTGTTATACTATTTATATAATGATTGCTAGGAATAAGCTTAAATAAGTAGATGTTACTGTAGCATCAAATGTTCATATAAATCACCTAAAACTTATCTAATCTATCATTTTAAGCATCAGTTAATTATCCTGTATTAGATCATTTATGTTAAGTGTGTAAGTTCTTCGCCATTATAACATCACCAAAATTATTTGCATAAATAATGACGCCTCTTTTCATCCATTGGTTGGGCAAACAGATAGCCCCACCCCCAATTGCAATTTAAGATGCGTTTCTGAGTTGGACTGGTTGAGATGCTGAGCCACAGTGTTTATTTTAGGGGAATCAACTTAAAATTTGGTTTACTTCATTGCACACATAAACGGGTATATCATTCACTATGCAAATAAAAAGATTCTTTCTGTTTTAGCATAATATTAAGAAGCCACAAGCACGATATCTTTCCATCATTCCTCTCTAATGTTGCTTTAGGCTCTTTTCTTGTCTCTGTTCCACAGTGTTCTCAACATAATGATGAAGCTCAGTGTCTCCACAGTGTTATTCCTACACAGGCTTTTCACGGATACGCTAGAAAACACTGGCACTGGGATGGCAAATGGTGCCACGGGGCATGTGGCTCGCCCACGGCCCACTATCTCACCCACCTAACACATTCTACCTGTGCATGAAGACATTTTGCAAGTGGGTTTATCTCAAAACAAGAATCTCGAGTTTGCAAATGAAATGGGGGGGGGGGAGGATAGAATTTGTAAATGCAAAAACAACAGCAACATAATCCAGTGATATAACAATTATTGGGTTCTTTCAAAGTCTCCGCATCCTCCAAAATAATCCTGGACTATTAAGCTGTTTTGTGAGAGTGTTTCAACTGTCTTGTCATAGACAAGAAGATTTAAGCTTGGCGCATGTCTTAGATGCAAGTTATGAGGATGATAATCAAATCTCATCTTGGACTTCTCAGACTCTTTCTCTCCCTCTCTTTCTTTTTCATACCCTAATGAGATTAGCCTCCCAACCGCCATAGTACTAGCTGATTTGAATGACAGGTCTGCTCCGCTATCCAAGGCTATCTTACTAAGCTCTTCGCCGCATTGTCTTGAATGGAGGGACTGACGGAAGCTGTGTGCCCTAATCCTCTTATTTGTGTCAGAGGGAGAAAAGAGGGAAGAATGAGGTGGAATGGGACAGTGCTTTGGAATAGCACCACTGCCACTTCCTCCCTCCGAAACCTCTCTCACAGCCAAGTGAGCATGAGAGGGATCTTATGAGGCTCAGGCACAGTCACACACGCATTAGGCAGTTTGCTCCCTCCATTTAACCCTTGTTCTGAATGCATTTTTAGAAAGTACAAAGCTCTCGATGGTGGAAAAGTCCAGAAATATAAAATATCGGAGTGGCATTTTGGAATTTTGGCAGGTGTACCATTGGATATTCCACCAAAAATGGAAGATTCTGTCATAATTTACTCACCCTCATGTGGATACAAACCTGACTTTCTTTCTTCTGTGGAACACAAAATATGTCTTTAAATTTATTCTTTTAAGAACCTTGTTTGGACCCCAGTGTTGTTCCACAGACGAAAGAAAATCCCGGTTACACTTTATTTTAAGGTGTCCTTGTTACAGTGTAATTATATATTTAAGTACTGAGTAATATTAATTAACTACATTTATTTACTATATGGTTAGGGTTAGGATTATAGGGTTTGGCTTAGGGTTACTTGGATGTAAGTATGCATAAGTTATTGTAATTACAATAGTAAGTACATGTAGCATGCGTAACAAGGACACCTTAAAATAAAGTGTAACCAAAATCACACATGTTTGGAACAACATGAGGTTGAGTAAATGATGACAGAATCTTCATTTTGGGTCAACTTCAAATGTGAAAACCTTTTAAGGGTCACTTTCAATTCAAGTTTTCAAGTTCATTCACTTGAAAGAATGACATTTGCTGGTTCTTGCTGGATGCTTTGTGGTCTTTTGCGGCCGCTCAGTTTTCCTTCACGTGGAATAAGCCTTCTCCGGGTCGGACCCTCCTGGAGCTAGAGGTAATCTGTCTTCAGCTGGAGCTCCCACAGTTCTTTATTTACTCATTCAACTAGTTGGAAGTCTGTTAGACTCCAGATCAGATGCTCTGAAACAAATCTGATTACCTCAACCAGCCAATTACCTTCCTCTTCGCAACCACCGATCTAAAGCTCCGCTTTCCGCATTGTGATATTTCTTCAGTTTTATTATAAAGGAAAAGAGAAGAACAGCAGTTGAAACTTTCTTGAGTGTTGTCTCACTACTTGTATGGTCCTTTCAGGAAAATTAAACAGAAATGTTGGATAAGTTACTCTGGTCAGCAATTGAATTCTTACAATTTAGCACATCCTGGTGTTTGCAGTGAACATGACAGACTGCATTTTGGTTGGCTGCAATATTTTAAGTGGTTGTAACATTAAACTGCGTTGATGGAATTGTAAGTTTAGATTTATTTATTTTTTTTGGATCAAAAATTAGAAGTCAGTCTCAGTTTTCATGTGAAGAATCTTAAACTTGTTCTACAAGCAGACAGGTTAAATAAAATGCATGTTAAAACATAGAATTAATGTAAGTGATTTTATAAAATTATAAACTTCATATTTTTGCTTTTAAATCCTTCAAAAATTGGCCCTATTAACTTCTATTGTAAATGCCTCATTATAAGCTTCTGCTCAAAACCAAGAAAACCTATGCTGATTGCTAAAACTGTGAAATCATGTACCTTGTAAATACCTTGTACATGATAATATGAGTTATACATATTTGTGTGTGTGTGCTTCATTAGTATATGAAAATTAAATGGCTTCATCCTGTTGTGCACCAAAGCGAGTGTGTCAATGCTCAGTGTGTGTATCCGGGACAAAATCCTGAATCCTGAACGTTGCGGTCTAAATATTCCTTATCTCCCTCCCAGAGTTGAGGGGAAGCTGACGTAGAAGACAGGTAAACTGTAAAAACCGTGTTCTGACCAGCAAGACCTTCTGTTTCCCCACCCACGGTCCTGATCTTCTGTCGCTGCTGATCGGCCCATCGCTGACTGGACCAAGGAAAACAAACGTGAGCAGGAGATGGTGGGGATCGTATTTCCATACCTCCATGGAACCGCGAGCCCCCCGCAAGCAGCTAAAATGATTTGTGCTGGAGGTCAAAAGACCCATGGCGGCTTCAAAAAGTGGAGAGTGGAAATATTTGGATGTTATGCGGAGTCAATAGAAGGCACAGTGATGGAGAATGGAATGAAAGGAGTTGAGACAGGGAAAAAAAAGAGATGAGTAAGCAGCTAACTGGATTGCAGATGTTTAAAACTTTAATATTCTTCTGTCAGATGATTCAGAGGAGTTAAACACAAAGCCACAGCAGTGTAAACACTATTTGCTTTAACTTTATAGTCATAGAAATTAAAGGAGTATTCAGGGTTCAATGCAAGTTAAGATTGATCAACAGCATTGGCGTAATATTGATTACAACAACGAAAGAAAGAAAATCTGGTTTACAGCGAGGCACTTAGAATGGAAGTAAATGAGACTAATTTATAAATTTGAAAATGGAAAAACAGCTGAACAGAAAAACAATGGAGAACAGTTTGTGTTAATGTGATTATAGTGTGAAACAGTTGTACAGTTGTATAGTCCAGTTGTACATTTTTGTTTCCACGACAATGTAAAAAAAATTAAGCAACCATAATCATTACAAAACTTTACAGCTAACATAAAATACAAGTTTAAACAAGAATTAATGTAAGTGCTTTTCTAAAATTGTAAGCTTTACATTTCTACTTTTCAATCATTCAAAAAATGGCCTCATTCACTTCCAATGTAAATGCCTCATAACCTTGATTGTTGCGTTTGTAATGAAAACAAGAGACAAGTCAAAATTAAGTTGTGTGGCACTCATCATTATGCTGTCAACTGAACTTATTGAACCCAGAATATTATATTAATAGAAAAAGAACAGATCTTTTTTTGTTGTTGTTGTTTGTTTTTTATTATCATTCTTACAGTTTTATTTTAGGGAAGGTTTCAACTGAGATCTTTGTGATGTCATTTTTATGTCAGGTCTCATCTTGCTTTTTTACAAAGGGATGCCACCTTTGTGAGGCAAAAAAAAAAAAACAGCAACAATTCCTGAGAGTACGATACTGATCGTCTGTGCCTTTTCCCCTCCTTTCTCTCCCCCTCTCTGCTGTATTTCCATGTCTCTCCTGGCTGGATGCTAATATTTCTCTGAAAAGAGCCACAATACATCTTCTTGGGAATTTCCACCACTCGCAAGTGCAGCAAAATGATCTGCTAGTCTGAAAAAAAAGGTGGATGAGGGAATGAAATATTGAGGATTTCTGAGAATTGAATAAAGGAAAATGATTTATTCCATAGTGCCATTTTAATGAAGACTCATGTGTCTTTGTTTACATACGAACGGCACCAAAAAACCTAAAATATTGGCTGATTAATATTGAGATAGTACGCCAGATATTCTTTGTTTTTGTGTCAAACAATGCATCCTCTTTATTCTGTTTTACCTTGTGAATGCTGTTGTTTTGATAGTACACTTTTTACCAGTCCTCTCGATGCCCATCCTTTTTGGCAGGATTCATAACCACGAACACAAACATGCTGTTCAGACATAATAGTGTTTCGAAGAAACATTGAACCTTAGAACTGCTTATTCAGCGGTAAGGACTGAATGAGAAACAAAGCTAAACTCACTCGAGTCACATATGGAGAATAGATAGACCTGACTTTTGCATATTTCGCCCCTAAAAAGAGTCAAACATTTCTGTTATGGCCTCAAACATGTTCTCCATCTCAGACCAATCCATCTCTTCTCCTGACTTCCCTGCTTCTGTTGTTTTTACTTGGGAGTGAGTGAGAAAGTCTATTCCCCCCTCCCGAGGTGGGCGTCTGTCTGTTGTCAGGCGTGAGGAGCGGCCCCTGCCCCTGCAGTTAGCAGGGGGAAAGCGATCCTGACCCCCGGCCCAGAACATGAAACCAGAGCCGGTGTGTGGCGCTTGGTGCTCAGCTGGAGAGGCGGCAGAGCCCTGACCTCCAGCTCCACATCACACCATGTGCCAGACTCTCCTCTGCCCTCCTTCTTCAGCTCTGCAGTGGTGGGACACGGTGCCAAACCACCTGAGGGCAAAGCCTGAACGCCTCACACGCTCAAAAACATCTCCGTCTGTGAGATAAACAGTCTGCTGCAATCCAAACAACTTGCTGTCACATTCATCCTTGTTTGCATAAGTACTCTTTACAGGAGTTAAAGGACTAAAAGAAGGTGTTATACTATAAATGTCTAAAATAATACTATTTGTTCTCTTTTTTTTGGCTAATGTCCTTTCTTATTGGTTGTGAGGCTCTGGAATGGTGTTTTAGTTTTAGTGTAGAGAAGGTGTGGTGTCTGTGACAAAACAATCATAAAACATCTCAATAATGATTTATTTCTCAACTTTTTGACAAATATCCAGGGTCATTCAAACCATTAGCTGATGTAGCCGACTAAACTTTGGATCTGTGATGATTTACCAAACCAGTTTCATAATTTATTGATAAATTCTTATCTGGTGGTGGATATATTACGAAATACTGACATGAGAAACATTTTCCTTGTCAGCATGTTTGTTGTTTTCTGTTCAAAACTAGCGATGTCGATTCTTGGATGAATCCTTACTTTGAGTCTCTTCTTCTGAACGAATAGGACAAACTGATGAATCGGTTCGTGACTCAGTCTGAATCACTCACTTACTGAGTCGTTTGGTGCAGCTTTCACTCAGTAAAACAATGTGATGCCCAAAGAATGGAAAACGAAGAAAAAAACATTGGATTGAGTGGAATATTTATCTACAATCCTTTGAAAATGCTCTTATTTTGCAGCAACGAAGACAGGTTTTAGTAGGTTCAGCACCTGCAATGTGAAAATTGTGAACGACTGTGTTCTACAGGTAAAGATTTTTCAACCAAAACAGTGTCAAAATGTATGAAATCAATTAAAATAAACATACTTGAATTTTTGGACATGTACTGTATAAATATTATGGTACAAGAAATGCCATAATGATCAATACCGTGATGTTTATTTCCAACACTATGGTATTACCATTTGATTCCATCGCTTTACCACGGTACTGCTACAACAGGCTTACCTTTTTTGAAAGGTAATTTTGAATTAGGGCAATGTCTTGTGAATAAGTCTTTTAGAAAAGACTGTGTGTGACGCGGAACCTTTTTTATTTTGCTGTTTTATGTTCGGTTCTCATATTTTGCCATTTCCTACCTCTCCTCTCTTTCTTTTAATCTGTGTGATATGTTTTACCCATCAGCAGAAGCACCAGTTCAGATCTGTGATTTTGTTTCAGGATCCGAATTTTACACCGGAAATCAAGTGGCACAGTACCACAATTGCTAATAGTACAAAAGTCAACAAAAATTTCCTTAAAATCAAATATTTTTGCATTTGTTTAAAATTTGCGTTTACCATTGTTTTCCCATGACCAGTGTTTTGATATATTAGAATAAACTTGCAACACATTTTTGGATCACAAACCACCACTTAAGAATAATTTGTCTTGGTAAGATGGTAACTTTCATACTATTAACAAAGCAAAATCAAAGCAAGGACAGAAATGTATCATAGCTTTCATAAGAGAGCCCTGCAAACATATCATCCATAACGTTGGACCCAGTGATGTAAGTGGAGAAATACAAATGATCTGCTCTGAAGTGTTAAGTGCTTTAGTGTTATGATATCAAATGGAGCATGAAGGCTTGGACAGAGGTTTATGATTTCACTTCTGTATCCTTAACATTGCTCTTTCCTGTCGATATTTCCCAGTCTCAGAGCAGCTGTCTGTCACTCACACGTGGGCTGTATTTGCATACAGTTGCTGAGTTGTCTTTGTACGTGACTACACAGCATCATGTGATGAACAAGAGTGGATATGTTCCCAGTAAACCTGTAAACCTTAACTAGTTTTGCTTTGGGATGCAGATTTGTGGCAAATTTTGATTGTTTGTATATTCTTTGGGAAATGTGTCATATTGACATTTAAACACTCTTTATTGTTCTGTCAATGCTATACATAATTTCATGGTTGGCTGCAGTTTATTATTTACCTTTAGCATAGTTTTTGTTTTTCCTCCCCTGTTGTCCGCAACAAACCTCCAACCTAATTTTGAAAAATGCCACCGTATACCATGCGACGCTCACACATGGACACAGTGGCATTGTGCTGTGGGTTTGTGCCTTTTTAGCAAAGTGTCTGCGCATGGTGGCGTATTTGTTTCGTGGGTTTTCAAGTAGTGCCGATGTTTCAGTATCTGACAGGCTGCAGAGCTTTTTGAAGAGCTGATGTTCAGTTTATTCGCAGTGGAAGGGCAGCTGCTGTATCCTCTCAAAAATTTTGGCCTGATCCACAAGTTACACGCTTGCAGGCACGCACATACGCACCGCACATCTGCATCCCACATGCTTAGATACACGCGTACACATGTTGTCGGATTTGAGACTATAATCAGATTAATTGGTCCATCTTTCCTTGGAAACCGAACATACATTGTACGTTAAAGCATTTTTTTTACAAGAGCCGTATCGATGTAACATTAACCAGAAGCCGTGCTCGGAGTGTGGGGTCAGAGGGAGACTTGAGGGCCCCTGACATGACATCCTAATGAAATAAAGACTGCAGAAAGAGAGCGAACGCAAGAGAACTAACTCAGAATTAGCTATTAAGAGAGAAGAATGATTCCTTTTCTCCGTACTGTGCTCACAAATTATACCCCTAAAAGCGTTTTCTACCTTTTTTGTTTTTAAAAATGTTAACTTTTACCTCAGATGTTATGTCTCCCCATTTGAGAAACATGAGTAAAAATCAGTCATGGGAGCCGTATCGATGTAACATTAACCAGAAGCCGTGCTCGGAGTGTGGGGTCAGAGGGAGACTTGAGGGCCCCTGACATGACATCCTAATGAAATAAAGACTGCAGAAAGAGAGCGAACGCAAGAGAACCGCTCAGAATTAGCTATTAAGAGAGAAGAATGATTCCTTTTCTCCGTACTGTGCTCACAAATTATACCCCTAAAAGCGTTTTCTACCTTTTTTGTTTTTAAAAATGTTAACTTTTACCTCAGATGTTATGTCTCCCCATTTGAGAAACATGAGTAAAAATCAGTCATGGCCCCATGAGGGAACCCGAACATTAGTTGAAGTATGTTTCTAATCCTTACTAACATTCTCCAAAGTCATGCATGAAATATGTTTTGTGCCACACTACGCACCATGTGTTTTTCTTTTTCTCCACAAGTATTTTTTCAAACAGAGATCCACTACACACACTGCTGTGCATTATTTTATTATAGGGTTGAAGCTCACCGCAGCCCTGAGAGTTTAAAGGGGTCCTATTATGCTCTTTTACAAAGTCTTGATTTTGTTTTGGGGGTGTACTAGAACAGGCTCTCATACTAGGTTGTTCGAAAAACACATTATTTTTCACATATTTTACATTATTACAACACCTCTCTCCTCAGTCTGGCATACTTTGAGCTTTGTAACTTTGTAGATCTTTTTTATGCTCAAACAGCAACATTACAGACTAACTAAAGTTGAAAAAGTGAAAAAGCATAATAGGACCCCTTTAAGAGAAGGAAAAACTGGCCTTGATTTTCCACCAGGGTTTCGTTCGCTTTGTCCCAACGCTCCTTTCTGCTCGATTGTTATTCCGTAGTGATGTCATCACTGCAGGTACAACATGACGTTTTATTCACAAACAGTCTGTTGTTCAGACAGGCCTTGCATTACTCCAGCGCATGTTTTCTCGATACCGACCTCTCCTCATTCTCTGAGGCTGTATTTCTCTCTGTCAGGTTTTTAAGTCTCTCAAAAACCGTATCAAACTCCAGGGAGAGATGTATGATCAATCAAAAGGCTCAAACATCATTATTTTTTGAGAACTCCAAGTATCTCCCACCCATGTGGGTTTTTTTCCCCTCCGTGGGAGACATGCAAGCAGCTGCGAAGAAACTCTTTTGCCAGCCATTGGATGAACCTCAGCGGACATTCGTCAAGGATTATGAGAAGTTTCTTTTTTTTCGTAATTGAAATGTTACGTTCTTCTGACCATTGAGAGAAAGACAAACGAGCAGCTTGAGAGCCAAACAGGAAGAGTTTGTGGACTCTTGGCCGGAGCTCATGTAGTGTATCTGAAAAACACTTCTAGTTGTGCAGAATTTGAAGATGTGGTCTTTTAGTTCCATGTTGTACGTAATGAGCTGAGAGCTGCGAGGAAGAAAGCAATGAAAAGGGGGAGAGAGAAATACGGTGAGCGGTTTCTGAAGGCAACATTAACCCAGGGTTCTGTAGTATTAAAAGAGATTTACACACCAACGTTTTAAAGCAGTTTTCTTTAGCTCACCAGCTCCTCTTTTACAGATATTTCAAGGAAGCTATAAAAGTGAACCGAAAAATAGAGCAGCATCCCTGACACAGCATTGGAGATCAGCCCTCAAGCCATACTGCATCTGAGACCCGACAACTATTGGGGCCCTTGGGTTTGAGTTCAACCGCAGTTGGTGAAAGTCAGAGCAAGATAAATAAGTAAGCAGCACGCGCTCTAAGGTTTCTTATGACTTCGTTTGGATATGTTTTTGCTTGCGTTCGGTAAAGACTAGGATAATATAACCTGTACTCCTTATGATACTGTACCTGTTCTTCTATTTTTCTGCTGGAAGGCCCTGTTTGTGACCCAGATGCAGTGGTGTTGTCTGTTTCCCATGCGGTTCTTTTGAAGCATGGGGTCTGCGTGGTCCAGAACTCCCCTGCTTTGTGTCAGATGTCATACTCCCCTCTGGGCTGACCAACAGGCTCTCTTTGCACCCTGATGTGCCCATAACATTTAACGGTGCTTTGGCAACCCCAAATGGAAACTCTTACTTGGTCTCTGCAATCAGTGTTCATTTCTTCACTGGTTGCATTTGTATTTCTGTTTCCTTCGTTATTATTTAATTAGTTATTTAACCCTGAGTCTTTGATATCTGTGAGGACGAGGACCTCAATGGAAAATTGATGGAGAAACCTACGTCTTCTCACAGGAGTGCACATATGAGCAGGAGCTTGTCCAGGGTTAGGGTTAGTAGGTGTCTTTTGGGGGTAGTATAAGAGGAAAGTGTCAGTATTTGCAGATTTTGAAGACCTCTAAACACGTTAAATTATATACTTTTACTTTCCAGTAGACAGTTTGTGCACATGCACAATGCCAAGACTAATTGTAGTCCAATTAACATGTATAAATGCTGGGCATAGCTGAGCTGTTTTTTTTTTCTTCAAATTTCACAGAGTAAAAGTATATTGAACAGCTATAAACAGTCATGACATGGGATTTAGAGTGTTTAAATAATTTTTATTTATCTCAAAAACATCCTACATGTACAATTCCCACATTACCTATAAATCAGTACCTTGTCCTTGGTCCTTTAATGACTAAGCTTGTATCTTGATTATGTTCCAGAGATGTGGACATCAGAGACTGATTTCTGTTACGTGCACATTCTTTATCTTGGTTTTCGTGTGTCGGCTGTCCTCCTCGAGATGGACACTCAACCTGTGGCGGCAAACCACCAGAGGCCTGTAGGTAATTGCACAAGTGGTTGATATTTCAAAGCTTGTGCTCACCCGCTGTCCTCCAAATGCGTTTAGGTGCTAGACTGGGAGCGTGTAACCTATTCTTAAGATATTTCAGATAGAAAGAGATGTCATTTTCCAGAGGTTGCATGAGTGTAGATGTCCGTTTCATCCTTGAGACTTGTGATTCTGGGGACGTTCATGCAGATGCATTGCATCAAGCCCAGGATGCACTAAAAGTGTCCTTCGCACGTAGCTGTTTATGTGGAAGGTTCATAAGACCCACAGGATCAAAGAAAAGCAGGAAAAAATGGCATAGAAGGGAACAGGAAAAATAAATAGAGAGGGCATGTTTTTTCTTACTCTTTATTTTTTCGTTGTCAACACTGTTAATCATGTTAGCATCGGCTTTACAGCTCCTCCCACGGCGGGGGCTCATGCTGTGGAGAGTTGCCCGTTATTTTAATTCGTTATTTTTATTACCATGAAGAAAAATTAAACTGAGAAAATGCAAAACAGACCTCTTAAACATAAGAACAATGGCAGTTAAAAATGAAAAAGAAAAAATAAACACGAAACTTCACACCACAGACCTATATTCTATTTCTGCATATTTTTTATTGCACTGTAACAATTTGTTCTCTGAAAGGCCAGTGAGCAAATGAAGATCATACTTGACAGTTGCTTATTTCTTTCCTACATTCACCATCCCATTTGTTTATTTTTCAGGTTTGCTTTGCATGGAAACATTCATCAATCCGCTGTATAAATGATACGATGTGTGTCAGGCAAGTTTTCGCAATAAATGCCAATCCTTTCGTGTTCCGCAAGTCTTAATTGACCTGATTGCCACGCGTATCTGTTCTCCAACCGTTATCATTATGAAAACAGAGCTGTTTGTTTATATCACCATTGCATATCCCAATACATTTACCACTTTCAAAGCCAGTAAACTGATTCCCATCCGAAGCAAAACATTGTTTTTTTTTAGAAATTGGTTTTTGGATCGGGTCAAACTACTAGGGATGATTCTCTGATTTATTTACGGCCACACAGACCTCAGAAATGTGTGGTAGGGAATCCACAAGCACATTTCACCCCTATAATCAGAATTTATATGCCAGTGGGGTCGCGAGCGATTTGTTTTGGCTGTCCGTTGGAGTGCAAACACGTGCGTATGAAGTGGCTGGCGCAGACGGAAGGGGCGAACGGCCTCGGAAACCTCTGGTTCCTGTCTCTCACTTCATCTGTTTTACTCTCTTCGAGTTTTAATTGGGAGTTATTGCTGGTGAGATAAGTGTGGGGATAAGCGAGCTCTGATCTATGAGGTGCTTGGACATCGCCAGTGCCGTGTAGTAACAGAATGTGTCCGGGGTCTTGGGCTTGACCCCTGCTCCACTCCTCTTGCCCTCTGAAGACATCTGATCTCTCACACATTAATTAATTCCTCGTCCCCTTAAAACAGATGTGTGAAACACTCGGTAACTTTTGTATTGTTCTGTAACTGTTGATTTCAAACGCTTCCATTAAGCGTTAGCTGCACTCTTCCGAAAGGGAGTTTTCGTAGCAATGCAATAAAACCATTTTGGGTTCCCCAAAGTTGCTTTCAGTGAAAAGTTCTTCAAAGAAGAAATTTTGTATCAGTGTGAAAGAACTTTCAATAATCTGAAGAACCTTTTCACATTGTAAAGAACCTTTTGTGCAATGGAAATGTTCCAGACTCTTAATAAAGGTTTGACATGTATGGTTCCAAGAAGAACCTTTAACGTCCATGAAACCTTTCCATTGCACAAAAGGTTGTTTAAAGTGGAAAAAGGTTCTTTAGATTATTCAAATGTTTTTCACACAAAAATGGTTCTTTTAAGAACTATTCACTGAAAGGTTCTTTTGGGAACCAAAAATGGTTCTTCTATGGAATTGTTTTTGGAAGGTTCTTCATGGAACCATCGATGCCAGTAAGGAACCTTTACTTTTAAGAGTGTGAGAAGTGTTTGCAAAAGAGTTTTTAGGGGTATCGCTCATGCCAGTGATGGTGTGCATAGGGCGACAGGAGCATTCCAGTCCTGGCCGTGTTAATGCTCAGCCTAAGGGGGGTATTAAGGAATGTGGCGGCTTTGAAGCTATCCCCTCTTTCTCCTTAGCTTTCTCTCCCTTACTTTTTCTGGTCTCCCAGCATTTGCCTTGATCCCTCCTTCTCCCCCTAGTTATTTATGGCCGTACCCATCCTTCACCTGTGAATAGATGGTGAGGATGAAAGATTACTGCTCTTCAGGCGCGCATGACTGTTGTTTCACATGGATTAATGGGGCTAGGAGTGCTTTCCCTAAGCACAAAGAGACAAATTTGAGCATTAAATTAGACAACTCTTACATGCCAAAAGTGTTTGCTCATTGGACAATCGCCAACTTGTTTCCAGAGCCTGTCAGAGTAAATCACCTTAGATTCACTGATGAACGCTAATCCTGTTAGCAAGCATAAGTATGCTAAGATTCTAGACCTTGTTATATTCTTTTAAGCTAAAGTAAATCTTGCCTTCGAGCAGTATATTTTCAGACTGCAGGAATATGCTGTGATATTTCATGGGTTTACAAAAACTGATATTTTTTTGCTTGCCCTTGAAGTGCAGTGTTGAAGCTTAATGTTGGATGTAATTCATTCACACCAACATGACGTTCTGACATTTTGTGATGTGCAGCTGTGATTGTTCATGTAACTATCAAATCTCCTTTTAGAAGCCTGTGAAATTACTGAGCGCAGTTTTGTTGTGCTGATGTATCTAAACACCAAGTTGGAACATGACATATCACATATTGAAGGGCTTGTCCTTTTTTGTTGAAATAGTCAATATCCTTAAGTGTGTATGTCAGCACTGAACCATTATTTGCTACTTGGCTTTAGAGGCACAGACATTCTCAATCTACAGCATTTTATTAGACAAAAAACTCGGAAGCGTAGATGAGTGCAAGATGAGCCATCAATATTTTTGGTGTATTTTTATTGAAGAGACAATATGTATATTATAAATGTGTATATCTGCTAAAAATACATTTTTCAAATATTTTTTTTAATTTTCAAGAATTTAAAGTAGCATATATATTAGTGATGCACTTATGTTAAAACTGTCCGATAAAATAAGCTGATAATTGTTAAAAATTGAAGACTAAAAATTGAAATACACTATAAAATAAATTATTTTAAATGCTACAAGTACATTTATGCATCACTGCATTATAATGTACAGTATGAATAATAGACATTCATTTGGAGATTTGCCATATATTACATTTAAGAGTAGCATTAAATTATTAGTATTTTCAAACTTTTAGTGAGGATTAGATGACAAAAATCATGTAAAAAAATTCTAAAATAACGGATGATACAGATATAAAATGCATTACTAATATAGGTGATCTCAACAGATGTAAAACGCTAAACAAATTCACTAATGTTTACAATTGCAAAGTAAATTTTTGAGTGTATATACCACTGTGGCAGTTTACCATTGAGACTTAGCATCCTTCAGTAGTACAGGTGCTTTCAAAACTCACCACCTCAGTCCACTTGAGCATACATAGATTTACATACACATACACACTGTTTGGAGCCTTTAAACACAGCTCACTGCACATTAATCATTAGATCATGTTGTGATCACTCTTCGGGACCGCGGGCCACGTTTAGCCACGTCTGCGTCTCAGGACCCCCTGGCTGACTCCCTCAGTGCCTGTACCTGTTCCTCCATTATTAGCTCTGGATCCAGAGAGTTTAGCCACGTCTGCGTCTCAGGACCCCCTGGCTGACTCCCTCAGTTCCTGTACCTGTTCCTCCATTATTAGCTCTGGATCCAGAGAGTGTGGCTGCTGTCTCCTCCTCCCCCCTCAGGGAGAGCCATAGCTGGGCTGT
Source organism: Sinocyclocheilus rhinocerous (assembly GCF_001515625.1). Classification (NCBI taxonomy): domain Eukaryota; kingdom Metazoa; phylum Chordata; class Actinopteri; order Cypriniformes; family Cyprinidae; genus Sinocyclocheilus; species Sinocyclocheilus rhinocerous. Next base: position 761,479 of record NW_015659020.1, read on the forward strand.
GAGATGAAGTCAGGCAGGGGTGGTGGGGAAAGGAGTGCTGGCTGTGCTGTAATTACTCCATTGATATTCCTTCCACAATAACGCTGTCACTGCTCATTTGCATAAGTGCTTCTCTGCTCTCGCGGGAGCAGATGAGCACAGACAGAGGAGGAGAAACCTGGAGGAGTTAGGTTTTCAGTTCAGATTAATGGCTCACAACGTCATATGTCCTGATCTATCCGCCTAGAAATACACAGATATATAATGGCGTGGGGCAGCAGTCGAGTGCTAGGATAGTAGAGGAGGGACAGGAGATTGTCCCTTGAGTTGGACCATCAGTGTCAGGATGCTGATATGATTAAAACACATGCAAGGTGATGGTCCTTGAGAGGTCTTCATAATTTGTGTGAGATGTTTGTATAATATAAAATATGTTGATAGAACTACGATTTAGCTGTAACAGAGACAAAATTTTGCTATGAAGCAAATTTGGAGCCGTGTTCCTTTATTCAGCGATTGAGAAAACTTGAAGTGGAGCTGGAGGTCAGTGATCACAGAAGGTTTGAGCGTGGAGGAAAACTACCATCTCTCCATTCCGTTTCCATACTCTAAACCCAACCAATCACTGCTGGTACAATCAAATACATTTTTTAAACAGTGTCTCATATGGCTAGCAAATCTTTTTGTTTAACCCCGAATAAAAGACCTAGTATGGCAGCCATCATAAACATCTGCTTTGCCAAAATGGTTCCCGGTTTCTTTGACGCTGTGCATCCATCCAACCTTGCCTGCACAGAGTGCACGCTGGGTAGATTTTGTGGATGTGTGCGCCCATGACAGGTCCTCCATCTTGGTAGTGGGAGGTGTACGGAGCCTTTATTTAATGTCACTGATCTTCGCCTCAGCGCTGGCGTGATGAGCATTGGTCATTGGCTGTTTCTCCTCTATTGCTTTTTCTGAGCAGGCTGAGGCCTCCGCTCTCTCCCCTCGGAGTCAGGCCCTCAGGCTCCACATCATTTATTGCTGTCAAGAGTCAGGGAAGGAAAAAAGATGGGGTGATGAGTAGAGAGTGCGAGAGATGGAGAGAGAGAGCGAGAAGGAGAGGCAAAACAGGAGAGAGTAGCGATTCCAAGGGGGACGCGCAGAAGCGAAACACAGGCGATTTAGTCAAATCTCAGCTGTTGAATATTTAATGGAGCCTGCAGTGTTTATTTAGTTAGACTGTCGATTTTTAGCACACTGTCAATAGCAGGCTCGCACGTCGGGCCCTGATGATCTTTAGTGTCTGCGCTCCCTGGGGTCCAGACGCTAAACACAATTATGGATTTTTCCCCTCCCTCTCCCTTTTCTCTCTCTCCTCCACCACCGCAATGTGTTTGATATTTTTACTGATCTAATTTGCAATCTGGTAGTTTATTGTTTGGCATTTTAGTGGCGCTCAAGTGGCGAAGCAAATTCGATTTCTGCTCATAATTCTTTATAATGTCATTAATGCTGTTAGCACACAGGCGCGGGTCTTAAATAAAAAAATAAAAAACGCTGGGAATCTGTTCGCGGATGCGCACATTCCTGCTTTTATTGTCTCTCCTCCCACTTTCATTTCACTCATTCGGTTTTTAATTAAAAATCCTTGCCGTGGTTTTCTGTCATTGTGAAATATGAAATTACAGTTGTATTGTATTTCAGAAGAAGAAACAGGAAGCTAAGTCTCCGTTAGGATGTATAGCAACATCTCCCAGAAAGACAAAATGGGAAAAGCATCGCGTAAGGAACATAAATAAAATAAATGACTGAATGAATACCATGAGGGAAAAATGCTCCTTTTTTTGTTTTGAAAGATATTGTTAAAATGAAGGAGGGAATTATTCAAGCTACTGTTAAGATTTGCATCGAAACAAGGTTACTTCAGCATTGAATCCCCAAACATTCCTCGAACGTTAACATTTTTAGCACTTCGTTTGTTCGTTCTTTCCGTTTTTATTCTGAGATGTACATTAATCTTCACGTCTAAGTGTCCTACACAAGCCACGCTAGACGTGTTTGAGCGCTAGCTGATGGGGAGCACGCGGCAGGTTAATAGTGATGGTGTGCCGCGTGCTAATGGTGATGGTGTGCAGCTCTTGTGAGGGATCTATTTGCTGATGATGGATGAGCGGTAAGCCACCCAAGGCCTGCGATTTTCCACACTCAAGAGTCTGTCAGCTTTTTAAGTGGACGAGCACAATTAGCACTGAAACCAGAGTGCAGGCTAATCTGATGGCACGCTTGACAAACAGAGAGCTAGAGAGAGGGGGGAAAAGAAATGTGCTCTTTGCAACCAACCTGAAAAGAGATTAGAGCAATGGATCCTGTCTACTGTGACTGGGAATGGCAGGGATGGATAAGCATAATTGGGTGTTTCTTCAACTATGGGCACTTTTATGTTCCATGGTTGATTTTTATTGAAACTACTAACTAACAGATTACAGATAATATATTTTCCCTATTTGTTATTTCAGTGTTTCTTTCGAACTTTTTACTAGGCTTTCAACATTTACTTTCATGCATTCATTTCAAATGACTTTTATGTATAGATTTCATTGTTTAGCCTTGTTGTTTAGATTAATCATGATAAATATTTTAAATTGGTGTGTGTGTGTGTGTGTGTGTGTGTGTGTGTATATGTACATACATACATTTAGGGTGCCGTCAAACAATTAATCGTGATTAATCGCATCCAAAAATAAAAGTTTTTGTTTACATAATATATGAGTGTGAACTGTGTATATTTATCATGTATATATAAATACACACACATGCATAGATATGTTTAAGAAAAATGTTATGTTTATATATTGAATATATTTATATATAATATAAATTATAGGAATATAAATATATACATGTAAATATTTTCAAAATATATACTATATGTGTATGTATTTATCGTTTGCCAGCACTATATATATATATATATATATATATATATATACTGTATATAATCTTTAAATAGTCTAGCAAAAAATGGCCTTTTGTTCCAAAGAGTTTAATAGGTGTGTTTTTTCCAAAAGTGCTCATAGTTGAAATGGCCTTTCCTTCTGTTATGGTAGCATCATATGTCATTGCACAGAAATATGCATTTTGTTTTTTGTAAACAGTCAAAAAAATATTGGTAATACAGGTCAAGGCTGGCAGTTGAACAACAGTGTATGAGTGTGTGTGTGTGTGTGTGTGTGTGTGTGTGCATGCATGCGCGCAAGATTCCCAGGATGTCAAGGCAGTGCAGACAAGGGACATATCATGTGTGGGGTGATCTCTCGGGCACGTCACAGCAGCTCAAGTGTGTTTCTCAAACAAACTGGCTACACATCAAAGAAGGGCAACACCCTAGCCTGTCAGGGATGTGTGTGTATGTGTGTGTGACTTAACCTGTTCTCACCTGATACATACCTGCCATCGCTGGAGGGATTACCCAGCTGTAATTGAAGGCTTCTGTGTTGATGGCTATTTTAACACCTTGAGGTAAAAACCAACCTTTGGACTCATTAAGCACTGAGCATGTAGTCTTTGCGAACACCTGAGGAGGCTGTTCAGAAGCACTGCACTCAATGTGGCTTCTTTGTATTGCGATTACAGCATAATAAATTGAGAGTTTAAGAAGAGTAAGGAGAAACCGCAGAGCCATGGGGGCCAAAACAAAGAAGGTCTCATATATGGAGCTAGAGACTCTTCCTTTTCTTGTCCAATTAGACTCTTATACTGTTGTCTCGTCCAATGGCAAATAATTCAAAAAGGATGTCAGATGTAGGTGACAGTGATTCATTGTAGTATGATGCTCTTGGGATTTTTTAAAAAATTGACTGAAGGAATACGGTAACAGTTCTAAATGGTTTGGAGGAACAACATAAAAAAGATGAGAAGTTCTGGACTAATAGAAAATGGCTGTTCAGACATTGAATAGTCAGTGGCTTCATGAGTTTATTTTTCTCTAGGTTGTTTGGAAATGATTCTTGCATACTTGGGTGTTGAAAATCAATGTAATCACACATACTGCATTTACAAATGAGAATATACATGCTGTCCAAATAAGTCTTGATGATGGGCCAGTGTGTCCTTCAAATACTGTAAACATATTGTTTTGATTCTCAGTCATTCCAGCAATTGCTACTGGTACAAAACTTAACCACTCCCAATATAATTCATCTGGAGATGTTTTCCACAATTTATGAAGCTCTTTCACTGATTCTCACGCCCTTGTTAATTCACTGAATGTTTTGCTTTTGATGACTTTGATTATTGTAGTTATTTTGTAATGTCTCATGCAGTATTTGGTGTGACTTTGTAGGGTAAGAGGAACTCCATCCATACATACATACATCCATACATCTATCCATTCATCCACATATTTGTCTTTATTTTATCTTATTTTCTATTCTCATCTATCTATCTATCTATCTATCTATCCATCGTTCATTTGTTCGTTCGTGTTATTGTTCATTCTATTGTTTATTCTGTCAGTCTATCTAGTGCCCTCCATTTTCCAGGACTACGAAAACATTGCTCCCTCCCCATCTTTTTGCTCCATTTTTGCACCTTTTGAGTGTATAATGAGAGATGACAATTAGACTAAGTCAGAAGAGCTGCACAATCAAAGGCCTGTGATTCCCCTTGGCAGAGTGGGCCCTCCTTTTAGCCGGTTTGTGCCAAACTGAAAGCAGATGTGGGCTGCCACAGGGCCCTGACCAGACTGCTAGAGTGTCTCAGCAGGGCCTCCACTCCCTCCTGCCATGCACACGTCCCCCTCTCTCAGCCCGCACAGCACCACACACCACCATGAGACGTGCTGGAGCCCAGCGGTGCTGCCGAGCCAAGTCGCCACAATAAATGAGAAAAACTCTCTGACTGCTTTCAGTAATGACAAAGCCCAGAGCTGTGGTTGAGTCATAAGGTGGGCTAACCAGCGCTGGATTTGCCTTGTTTTATCACTTTGTTCCTCTATATCTGCCTCTTCTCTTGTGTTTAGTTCTAGTACTTTCTTTCTTTCTTTTTGCTTTCCCATCTGACTCGTCTCATCCTTCTCCCCCTCTTTTCTCCTCATCTCTTTCTGTTCAGCTCCATCCCTCCTTCTCTCCCCAAAGCGACTTTCTGCCCTAATTTGATCTTTGTGGCAGATCAGAGGAATGTGATTGAATTTGCGGGAGAGAGTGTGGTGGAAAAAAAGAGGAAAGAAATACATTCTGATTTATCCGTTCTGACTGAGGTGTAGCACCAGATGTGTCGCTAGACCTGTGCTGAAGGGGCTGTAGTCATGATTTTGTTTTATTTATTTATTTTTTCTCTGGATAGCGGCAAATGTTTTAGGGGCACAAGGATGATGAAAGTAAATTAATTTTGACTCTATTATTATTAGGTTATGAAAAGCCAGCCTGCAAAATGATTAACCTTCTTAACATTTAGAACATTTCTCACGAAATCATCACAAACTGTTATTTTAATGTCTTTTTTAGCAAACATAGGTATTCATTACTACAATAACAGTTCAGCCAGTGTGCATTAATGAAAAAAATTGGTGTTTGAAAACCTTGATGGCAGCATTAATAGCCAATGTTAAAAAATAAAAAAGGCAATTTCTTACAAAAACTGCATAATGTAATTACACGTTTTCTGTGAAACCAGTGCCTGTTAGGTCATTTTCTGTAATAACAAAGTAGCACTTTTTAGTATTTGATTTAAAGTGTAATGTAAATAGTTTTGTTTGAAGTAATCATTATAGTAATTAGTAGTTATTCAGTGATTCATGATAAGTCATTTCCATTTAGAGTTGTCATTTAATGTAGTGAAATTTTTTTGTGAAAAAAATGTAGATGTAAATTGCATTGAAAGTACTGCAATTAGTAGGCAGACATGCCCTGTAAATGTACCATTATATTTTTACAGATTTTTTTTTTTAAATCTGATTTGCTTTGTTCTGTTTATGAGAGAACTTTCTGGAGGCATATTTTGTGCCCTCAACTTTTATTGTCTGCAAATATGGTATTTGAAAATGCTACAAAGATTTGCTTTAAACAAGTTACAGCGAGCCAAATGTGTTTTTTTGTATTTGCATGAAACTGAACCTGTGGATTGCTCTTGACAGACTGACTGGCACTCAATACTATATTGGCCAGAACAGAGGGATGAAATCAGGCGGGGAAGAGAGAGCGGCGGGTGGGAACGGGCCAATAGAGCGCGCTTGCCATTATATTTTTCACAGATATTTGTGACCTGCTCCAGTCAACGCCAATTCAGGTGTCTGTAATTATATACTGTATATATATATTTTTTTTTTTCATCTAATTTGCTTTGTTCTGTTTATAAGAGAGCTTTCTGGAGGCATATTTTGTGCTCTCAACTTTTATTGACTGTAAATATGGTATTTGAAAATGCTACAAAGATTGGTTTTAAATAAGTTACAGTGAGCCAAATTTGGTTTTTGCATTTGCGTGAAACTGAACCTGTGGTTTGCTCTTGACAGACTGACTGGCACTCAATACTATATTGGCCAGAACAGAGGGATGAAATCAGGCGGGGAAGAGGGAGGGGTGGGTGTGAACGGGCCAATAGAGCGCTATTGATTTGTTTAACAAATTAGCCATGATGATGGCAGGTGCGGTCGCCAGGGCAGGTTGCCGGGGTCAGCTCGTCATATGGTTGCTAACAGACATAATATTGCTTTGCGCTCTGATCTCTTCATACTCACACAAAAGGCTATAGGGACACCCCTGGGAAATAAGCTGTCTCTTTCTCTCCCTCTCTCTCTCTCTTTCACACACACACTCAAACTACCCATCACTGCCACTCTTCAAATTAACTCCCCAGAAGGTTAAGCTCCCTTGATTCATAATTATTCAGTGCCCTCTTTCTCTCTCCATCCTTCCCACTCTCACCTCCGTCGCTTCTCCTGAGTGGCACTTGCCTTTTGGTGGAGGACCGATGGAATTAAATTAGCTTTACTGACCTGAGAAAAGCATAGCCAGATGACGGGCGAGGGGAATACGGCTTGATCTCTGTCTGTTTGCCTGTCACTTCCTCTAATCTAGCTGTCTATCTGTCAGACGAGAGTGTTATTGCGCACGGACCTCTCTGTGGACACGAGGGCCGCTCTCCTTCCGTGTTTCGTCCTTGTGATTATGTTACCAATAAACACACCGGTGGCGACGGGCATCCGTGTGTGTCCCTCACAAAACCGGTAGACGAGGCCCTTTTGCAAGCGTTCCTCCAGTGAAATTTAATCTAATGGCTCAGGACACGAATCACTCCGAAATTCCTGAATGACGGTGTCACGGTACAAATCCCATCCAAGCCTGATCGTATTGTAACAGCAGTAGCTGTAGTTCATGCCGTAGTTCCCGTAGGGTTGCTTGGCATGGGGTTACATAAGGCAAAGAGCGAAAACAACCTCAAAGTGGGAATGCTGTGGATAGCCAACACCATAGTGGTTTGTTTTTAAGAGTGGGACTGACATGGAGCTTTTATCTCTCTACATGATGTACTGAGTCATTTGGGCCAGTTGGCTCGGAGGACAGCAATAATTTCGCTCCCATATCCAGGGTTTGTGAAAAGAGAGGCTGGGTAGCGATCAGATGTTTCAGTTTTTTTTCTCTCTGAATTATTATATATATATATATATGGTTTTCTGGTATTTTGTCCATTTCAGAGTTGATTTGTGATATTACAGTTATGTTGCATCGTTTATGATGTATTTCCATGTATCACAATTCAACCAAGCTGTGTTGGGTTTCTGACTAAATGTAGCTCTTTTTTAATTGAGGTTAAGCATTTTATTTTAAAAGTATTATTTCACCACTAGTCACACATTTTATCACTCTGGTTTGGCAATATGATTTGGCAGTAATCATTGATAAGTGTACTCCTGTTATAGTATAATCATTAGAACTGTAAACTATATATATATATATATGTGTGTGTGTGTGTGTGTGTATTTGGTTTCGTTTACAGTTCTAATAATTCTATTTTTTTAAGATTTGTTTTTTTTTTGCATTTTTGCCTTTATTATGATAGGACAGATCAGAGCTGACAAGAAACAAAGTGGGAGAGAGAGAGAGAGAGGGGGGCGGGATTGGGAAACATCCTCAAGTCAGGATTCGATTTTCGGGACGTCCATAGCGCAATCGGCGCCGACCTAATTATACTATTTTAATACAGTTCACTAATAATACTAGTAATATAATGTTTTGCAATATTTAATAATGCACACAAGGTTTTGCTTGTGTTTAACTAAATCAGATTTGTCCCAGTAGTAGTAGTAGTAGTGGTTTTAGACTTCATACTGACACCTACTGGCCTGGATGTATGAAGTTTACTGGCCACTTTGCCATTATTTTGAGGTGCGACAGCGGTCACCATTGTATGTTCATGCTCAGCACTTGTTTCATGCTCAGCACCTGCATTTATTCAAAATCTTGCACTCTGTTTTTGTGTTTTATGCTAAACATAGTGGTAGTAACTTTTTGTCAACTGCATGACATCAGTGATCATGTAATGTCAAAATGGTGGCACCCATCATGGGGTGAACCACTCTGTAGAATAAAAGTTTTTTTTTTTGTTTGTTTTTTTTGTTTAGACGACTGACATTCCTAAATTTCCTTTTTTCATTTTAATGATATTTCTTTTCTTTATGATAAAAAAATTTCAATTAACAAGATTTAAATATTTTATGCTAATTTAGATAGCTAAAACGGAAGATTGCTCAGTCATTCAGCTGCTTTATCTTCTATTACTACTCTTCTAAGACCCCTGAGCATGAATGTTTGGCATCAATCACGTCTTTCTCTTGAACATTCTCTAATGTAATGAGTGTACAGACTAAAGTCGGAGCTGCTTTCCCTCAGAATACCGCTTAATGAATGCTTCTCACAAGCCAGGCAACAAGAGGCTATTCTGTGTCTCCTGATAGCCGCGTTTGCGTTCACTGCATAAAGGCCGTGTTCAGCTCTATGCTTGCCGTCTTTAAAACAGTTACGAAGCCATTCCTGTATGGCCTACAGAGGATTAATTACCAAACTACACCCTCCCTTTGGGCCCTATTAAGAGATAGAGCAAACGTAAACACACTCACACATACACATCGATACGCATGCAACATTCACATGTTCACTGACACAAAGGGGCACTTCACAACCGAGTACTCTAATGATATGTCGTCAATTTAGATAATGACCTGCAAAGAGATCAACTGAAGTGTGCATTGGAGGTAATTAGATTTACAAAGCTGCAGAGCTAACTTCAGGTAAAGACCAGTGGACTATGGGCTTTTTCTTTCTGTGGACCAACAGTGCCAGAATGTCATGACATTAGATGAGGGTTAGTTGGACTTACACTATGAATTCTTGTAGTACAGCTTTTTTTAGTAATTGGTAGAGAACGCGAAGACAATTTGAGGGGTTCAGCATGACTGGAAATAATTTCAAGGGAGTGAAAGAAAAAGAAAACAGTAAAACGGCGGTTCCCCACAGTTCCTATAGTCATGGAACCCATTAATCGTTGTCAGTTTAAGTGATTGTCATAGAATTGGAGATTGATTGATTGCTAGCTTAGGTACTACTTGTAGTTGTAGTATTTAGATAGAGTGTCAATGGTCCATTTGAGAGATAGGTGGCGGTAATGCACTTATAAGTCTGTGATTCGCCGTAAAGAAGAAGAAGAAGAAGACGCGTCTGAGAACGCGCTCAGGACAGTTCGAACATTGCGGTGAATTAGAGGTAAAACTTAACCATTTCGCTTAAACTCGCAGGAAAAAAATATATAATAATAAATAAAAAAAATTAGCTGAGTTTGTATTTGGCACTACTATATTGATACTTTGCACAGGCTACTATTATACTAATAGGGTATAACCTTGATTTAATGTGGATTTTTATCACTTGTGTTGTTGTCCTAACCACATACATCTGCAAAACATAGCATCAGAATGTCTTGGAAGCTGCTAGAAAGAAAAAAAATTGCCTGTACTGGATATTGTGTCAGATCTTCTCAAGAAATGTTCTAAAAAAGAGCTCACTTTTACCACATAGCATGAGAACCACCAAAGAAAAGTCCCTGCCATTATGTGTGCCTAATGAAATAAACAGTGCAGTCAAGCAAAAGAGAGAAGTTTTGCCCAAGGGTTCAGATACTGCCAATCATCAGAAAGAAATATGCCTGGCCAGTACAGTCATTCAAAACTTTATCTTGCCAGAGAGAGTACGTGTTGTGTTGGTTTTGCAGAGTGTGCTGCGACTACAATCGGGGTCAGATTTTTTACCTTCTTAATTAGATGAGGGACAGGCTAATTAAATCAAATTCATTATCCACAGGTCTGGAAATCAAGCGGCACTATTGGAAATAAGGTTAGGCTAGCCCTCATCCATCATGCTCCTAACTAACCAATTTACAGCCCTGACTTTTGCATGCCACGTTATTAGCTTGTCATAAACAGTTAGCTTTAAGATCCGTGAGTGGAGCCCTGATAGCGTTGGCGTTTATCACATTAGTTTCTAGCACTGTGTCAGCCTCTTTCGGCCCAAGATAAAGCACATAGCCGGTAATCACGTTACTACACACACACACTCCATAGACTTACAGTACAAACGGCTGCCACTTAAAGCGAGCCTCTAATTCACTGTAATTAAGACATACTACTGCAGCCTTTTGCAAATAAAGGCTCTTTAACAGTCTTTAAATGGAAACTTTTCTTTATAAAATGAATCAGACAGCACATTTATGCTGTTAGGATTTGGGTCTCGTGTTTATCACGGTTCGGGGGTTCGCATCTTTACGCTGAGGTAAACATTAACAGGTTGAAACAGCATTTTTATGTGTTTACTATTTATCTATTTTATATGTTTTTTGTTTTTAATTTTTTTGGAAAACTAACTTTCGCATCTAATAAGTTTCTATCCCATCAAAGGGATAGATCAACCAAAATAATTTCTGTCATAGTAAGATATTTTGAGTGTTGGTTTGGACCACTGACTTTTATTGTGGTTGAAATATTCTTCATTATAAATTAAATTAATAAAAAATGTTGTAGAGGTTTTGAAATGACACAAAAGTGATTAATCTTGACATAATTTTTATTTTATATTTGGTTAAACTTCCCACTTAACAGCCAATTACTTCACAGTTCAAATACTACAGACATAACTATCCCTATTTTGTATTTTTTTACAGGTAATTAGTCTTGCCTCTTCAAAACAAGCATTTGGTTACACACTTTTGTGTCCACAAATGGCACTTGTCCTCCACTGTGGGCTCGAATCCGGGAGCGAGACTGTGGAGAGAATGATAGAGAGCGGAATAAGAGAGGCGATTTGTCGTGTGTGTGTATTATAGCGCTACGGTCAGCCTGAGAGAGCGAGAGAGGTGGGGTGGAGGGTAAGAATGAGCGTGTGAGGGATAGCCTCATCATTCAGAGTTTACTCACACTAAATTGAGTTGAAATAATAGGCTTATTCAAGCGGCCCTCACACAATGACACCGAGGCAGGTCATATCAAAGGCTGGCCTGAGGGCCGGGGAGACACTGCACAGGGGGAGGGCTTTCAGAGGACGGGTGACGGCACTGTCACGGAGCAGGGGACCCCACTGACAGACACCTGGAGGAAGGGGAGAGGGGTCGGGGGTTTGGACGGGGCCCGGAGGCGCTGTCATTCGACAAGGGTTGGAGTTTGATGACAGCCCTCAGGTCATTGGGTACCGAAGATCCTCAGCGGGGTCGAGGGACACCAGAGACCAGCCCAGGGTTGGTGGGACATGTTAGAAATATCAATCACACGTCTGACGTCTTGACTTGCTGGTGTTCGGTAGTTTCAGTCAAATACTGTGTGTTCTGCTGTATTTCTTTGTTTGCTTTGCCACTGACAATGACGTGTTCATCGTTTTTTTTTGTCCTAAATGTTAATTTATACAAAAATACATTTGAAATGATTTGAATACCTATTTTATGATTAGCATGTTTTTCATTTTTAAACTTTCTTTCTTTTAATTTAATTTAATTTAATTATTTATTTTTTTATGGTAGAAATTCAAAATTGTCAGGGTGATATGTCCTGCTATAATAACTAAAAAAGCCTTAACTTTATTAGGTATTTTGACATAATCTTGCATTATTTTGTTTGAAATTCCTATATTTTCATTTCATTTTTATTCACTGAATAAATAAATAAATAATATAAATTATTAATATCAAATCACAATATAATATCAGAGAAAATCCCTGCAGATCCTTATGGCTGTGTGTCGAGTTCAGTAAGTTTCTGATATTCATGAAATAATAGTTATTTCTTTCTTTCTTTCATTTATTTATTTATTTTTTGTGGTATTAAGTCAAAATTGTCAGGGTGTTATATAACTGTCCTGCTGTAATACCAACAACAACAAAAAAACTTAACTTTATTGAGTATTTTGACATAATCTTACATTATTTTGTTTGAAATACCTATATTTTTTTCCTTCACTGCAAAATAAATAAACAAACAAACACAATATAATATCAGAGAAAATCCATGATGATCCTTATGACTGTGTCAAGTTCAGTAAGTTTCTGATATTTTTTTTATGAAAAAAAAGTATTATGTAAGAATAAAAAACACATGACATTTTTAGAGTAATTTTTAAAGTTTTAGAGTAATTTCATCAACTTTTATTGAAATTAACTATTAAACTATAACAACATGAATTTTAAAAAATCAGATTTCTAGTATTTTAAAATGATTTTCCTTTTATTTATCATGGACACTCGTATCTCATTGAGACCCTTGTATCTTTGAATTCAAAGAAATTTGAATTCTTGAATTGTGTCTGTGTGTGCCAGTCATTTTCACTGCCAGCCATTAGTCACTATGTGGCATAAAGTGCTGCCTTTGCATTATAGAAGCAGCTGCTTTTCGACAGGCTGCGTGAGTAAACAATAGCCCACACCGATATGGACAAAACAGGCCAAGACTGTGTAAAATCACCCCATGAATACACCATGCACACTCCCAAAGTCAAAGGGTGTCCAATTGGCTCATGAATACGCACACACTCCCTCCGCCGAAGGGAGACCAGGCGTTTGTTAAAGGGAGTGCGTTGTCTGTGTGTAACAATATAAGAGACGGCATATCTGATCAACACAAGCATCCGCACCGTGTAGGGAGGTGACGGAGCCGCCCCTCCTGTGGGCTTACATGAGCTGTGCTTCAGACAGCTGCTGGGACTCAGCTGTGCTCAGATCAACACGTGTCCGTCATGTGTTTTGTAGTTGCATTTTGAGTTGTAATTGTTATTTCAGATAACATAATAATGAATCTCTGAACTGTTATATGAAGGCTGAAATAGAAATTCCCACATTCTGATGGAGGGTTTCCTGTCACTTTCACTGCCAGATCACTTGAGGCAAAATACATAGTTGAACACACAGGGTTGAGAAGACTAGAATAGATTCATAACAACGTTAGATGGTATGGGTGAAAAAAAAAATCCCCATTGCGATGATAGAGATAAAACATCCCTCCAGATCAGATACACTGGACGTGTTTAAGCAAGCAAAATCTTCTACAATTAATTTATTGTTCTATTCGGCCTGTTGTTTTTCTGCTTTAGTATTTATGGTGTAATGTCTAGACATTATGATGTGTTGGGTTCGGTGCTCTACCTCTAAGATAAAAAGGACTTTTTGTATTAACTCATCTCCACCAATATTGATGTATGTTGTTGTTTTGTTGCCGCAATGACGCAATGATCTCATGTGGGATCAGGGCACTGAGGAATTCGACTGGGTAGAAATCTAATAATCAGTGACAATCAGATGTGGGAATGTTAGTCTATTATTGAAATTTATTTTGGTTAAATGATAAATAAAATGTTGGTCAACAGATATCAGTGGTGAACAAAAGGCAATCAAGATGGTTCTTTTTTTGTTTAGCATTTTTTTTACATTTAGATTACCTTAAAGCACACATAAAGCAAATATTTAAAAAGCACAATATTCATTTTTGTAACTGTTATCCTTTTTCATACTAGTCATTATAATGCTGTAATGCCTAAATTCACTTTTTAACATTCAAAAGGACTCCTTTTTGGTTGAAGTGTTTTATTTGTAATTTATTTAGACAAAATAATGTACAATTTTTACATCAGCTATTTCTTGGTTAAAATAATCATCGGCTTGTTGGTATATTCGCGCATATATTAGTGCTGTCAAATGCTTATCCAGAATAAAAGTTTTTGTTTACATAATATATATATGTGTGTACTGTGTATATTTATTATGTATATATAAATACACACATACAGTATATATTTAGAAAATATTTACATGTATTTACATGCATATATTTATATTCATATCATTTAATTTATATATACATATATTTAATATATAAACATAACTTATTTTTCTTAAATATATACATGCATGTGTATCTATGTATATATACATAATAAATATACACAGTACATACACATATGTCATGTAAACAAAAACTTTTATTTTGGATGCGATTAATCACGATTAAAAAATGTTTTATTGTCAAAATTATGTTATGAATGATCATTTCTAAAAAAAAAAAAAGAAATTAGGTGCAAAAATATAATATAATAGTAAAATATTTCTCTCACTTTTAAAAACCTGCACTTGTAATGCAGCTCTGTGACATTTTTTTTAAGCACTTAAACTCAAAATGTACATATTATAATGTGACATTGTCCCAATATAACAAAAATAAGACTGGAGTAGGCATAAATATTTATTTCATACATTTTAATATTAGAGCCACATAGAGCCACATTTTATAGCTGCTTCAGTTTTCCCGGTCAATTTTACAGACATATTGTGCATAAATTTGGCCTATTATTTTAGGCAAATTTGCTCATAGTTCTAATCAACGTATATTATGAATGATAATTTCTTAAGTTTCATTCAAAAGACTGCATTTCAGTTACCATATATTTACATGCACAGGATTTTAACAGTCTACCACTGCATCAGAACACATATAGTAGAGTAGAACATGAGGAGTGAGTTTTGCAGCAGGGAAATTCTTTCGGAATCAAACTGGAAAGTCTTCTCCAATTGCATTTGTAACTGTAATTCAGTCAACTGCGGCCAACTCCATCTGTGTATGTGAATTTGTGTGTGAGTGTATGTGTGTGTTTAGAGTAGCTTTGTGGGCTGAAATGGAGAGCCTTTGGTAAGTGACTGATTGGAGGGGAAGTCTGTCGGTTTGGCACGTGCCTTGTCCCATGGGACATGTGATAGGCCGGTGCCCACGCACCAGCGCCAGTCTGTGCCAGCAGGGGCTTTCATTTCATCCTGCCTGTGCCAGCCATGTGGAATTTCTTTAACAAAGATCTGAAGGCCTGGCTCTTTCCAAACAAAAGGTCATGCATGACGGCCTTCAGAAGTATTGTTCTGCTTGATTTCAGATGAATGGAATATGGTGACATTACTGTTTTTTTTTTAGTTTGAAAGGAAAGAGAACTTTTATTATAGGTGCTACAGTATCTATATCACCACATCGCCGTGTTTTGGCGTTAAAGAAATACTTGTTCATCAGAGAGAAAGAGAAGTCCGGTGTTAATGCATGCTGATCTTTCAGCGTGAAGACCTGCTATTGCCTCTTGCCCTGCTCTGCGTCCATGGTGGATCCTTTACCACTGTGCTCTTCCTGCTTTCTCCCTCACATACCAGAGGAGTTCAGGGGCATCTCCACATCTGACCCTGTCCTCTGCAGCTTGAGGATGGGCTTTCAAACCCAGCCAGCTCCCCGTCACGCCTGGAGCCTCACCAACTGGCCCAGACTCAGGGCAAAGAGAGCGGAGAGGAGATGACTCCTCCTTTCTGGACATCATCCTGGCCGGTCGAAACAATTGTTGGATGCCTTCTATCGCACACACACCTGCTGTTTTACAGATACAGTCTTTCACAAAAGCATCCAAACCCTGAAAAGTGTTTCACTCACTTTTAAAAACCTGCACTGTAATGCACATCTGTGGTATTTGTATTTTATAAAAACTAAAACTAAAAGTTGTATTATATGTGGCATTGTCATATCGTAACAAAAATAAGATTGAAATGCAATACATTAAAATAAAATCAAGTTTTTATTATTTTTTGACAGCGATGCCATATACGTAAATTTTTCAGTGAACAGTTCTTCAAAGAGTGTTTTTTTGTTTGTTTGTTTGTTTGTTTGCTTGAAGAACATTTTAGTAATCTAATAAACCTTTTTTTACACTTGTGCATTGGAAAGGTTTCATGAATGCTAAAGGTTCTTCATGGAACCATCAATGCCAATAAAGAGCCTTTATTTTGTGTAGGTATAAATATTTAATTCTTACATTTTTCAGAGAGCCACTTTTTGAAGCAGCTGCAGTTTTCTGGGTCATTTTACAGACTTTTTTTGAGTGTAAATCTGGCCCATTATTTTAGGCAGATTTGCTCCAAGTTTTTTTTTTTTTTTTTTGGTCTCAGAGTCTGAATGCTTTTGCACATTGTTTCCTCCCCTGAATATTTTTCATGATCCATTTATTTTTGAAAGTTGATTTGTGTATACAAAACAGCCATTATCCATATTTTCAACATTATCACCTAAAACAAAGATTAAAGTTTATTAAATACAAGGTAGGGCATGTTGTTACACTAAATGGGGTAAGTTGTCACATAATTATTATCATCACATTATTAAGCAGAAAAATACAACTTGCAAAAATATTGTTTTGGCCAACAGAAATTGCAATTAAAACATTGGGTTTCATTCACTATTTCATTTCATTCATGGGTTTCTTTCTGCCTAATATATATATA
>NW_015659020.1:778361-783894 GCF_001515625.1 Sinocyclocheilus rhinocerous
TATATATATATATATATACTGTAGATTATATAGATTATTAAGACCAGATTGTGATTTTTGTGTACATGTGCTTTCAGTTGTTCCTATATTTTTTCTTAAATTGAAAATACATTTTAGTACGAAAGTTTTAGTGAATCATGATTTGTTCATGAAAACGTTCATATGCAGGTTACATGTACAAATTTGTGCGTACGCATGCTTAATGAATTAGACCCAGTGTTCTCATAACAAGGGCTTTTTTCTAATCAATTTCCACATATTTTTATGTTGTATTTTTTTTTTACAGTTCAACCTTTTTGTCCTTGGGCTTTTGACTCAAAACCCTATATGTACTGTATATATAGCCCTTGTGACATCATCTCCACGTGACAACTAGCCCCAGTCTCCTTTACAATATATATATGTTTATCACATGAGTCAGAAGAACAGCAAAGACCATCTTCAAAATGCAACAAAAGCAACAGAGGAAAAACATCCTTTGTTCGCTGGTGGTCTCTGGTGTGTGTTTGTGTGTCTTTTTCCCGCATTCCACCATCGCTCTTCGCTCCGCTGTGCTCTACACATTTCATGCCAGCCCCACACACTGCAGACATATTTGTTTGGCTAGTGTAACTCGGCCCCACAATGAAAGACGCTTTTCAGCATAACACCTCCTAATCTGGAATTGAGCTTTCTGAAGGGGCCTGCTGAGCACAAATTCAAATATAGTTTCTCTGTGCTAATCTGGCTGGTAATCCTCCAGCCTTTGGGTCCCGAAACATCCTGTCAACAACAAAAAAAACCCTTATTGTTTGTTTTTCATTTTCTCCAGCACTTCCCCCTCAAATGTAGCATTCTTTTCCAGCACCGAGGAAGCATGACGCGGTTAAACCGATAACCAAGAGCTTTATTTTCTTTCATACACCACCGAATATCCATGGTGTGTTCCCATAGTGAAACCCAGCAATGCACCAAGACCAGGATCTCCTCGTGATCTTTGCCCTCTGCTCCCCTGTAGCAGCTGGTCTTAGCATGTACTTGTAGCCATCAGCCGCCCAGACATCGGCTTGGTTAATATGTGCCTGCTACGGCTAACATATCCATCATGGAGGATGTGTGCTCTCCCTGTACCCTCCCGGCTTTTTCTTGCACACCGAGCTTCTTTTCCTCATTCATCACTGGTGGCTTTAATGTTAGCGAGTCTGCTAGTGAAGCCATGGCAACAAGGCTCTGTACAAAACAATTTTAAGAGTGTTACTCTCAGGTTAAGTTCTCGAGGCATTTTGGCCTCTTGTGTTGAGTTGTAGAAGCTGGGCAACATTTACAGCATTGCTGTATTAGCTGGGGAGCTGTTAGTGGAAGAGTACAATATGAATGTTTAACAGATTTTTATGGTAATGAATTGCTAACTAACCCAAACCTAAATGGCCACAATATAACCCGCTGATTTCCCAGCTTATATACACATTTTACAATAAAATTATGTAAAGTAAGTGTTTTCTGTTTTAATATATTTCAATATATTCTTTACTTCAGTCTTCAGTGTCACATGATCATTCAGAAATCATTCTAATATGCTGATTTGGTGATTAAGAAAAATGTATTATTATGATCAATGTTGAAAACATTTGTGCTGCTTCATATTTTTATGGAGACCATAATATATATATATAATTTTTTTTTTTTTCAGGATTCTTTGATTAATAGAAAGAACTTAAAAAAAACATAATTTATTTGAAAGATTTTTTTTTGTAACAATTGTTTTTACAGTCACTTTCGATTAATTTAATGCACCCTTGTTGAATAAAATAATGAATTAAATACTTTTAAAAGTAGAAAACTTTTTTAAAAAATTAAATCAAATGTACATTTATATCAAAATTAATATATAGACCCTTTCCCCCTTTATTTTTTATTTATTTATTTATTTATTTTAATAAAAGGCCAGCAAACCAGGTTTGGCTGATTTAAGCAGTTTTAAAACCAGACATCTTCAAAACCAACAAACTAGATAAGGCTGGTTTGAGCAGTTTTGTTAGCAGTTCAGAAGCTCATATTAATGCCTTATTCTGCATGACCGTATTTTAGATCCCTTAATCCTACCCCATACCTAAACTTAACAACTACCTTACTAACTATTAATAAGCAGCAAATTAGAAGTTTGTTCAGGGAAAACTCTTAGTTAATAGTGAAAATGTGTTCCCTATTCTAAAGTGTTACCTAAAAACCTAGTACTACATACATCTACAGTACAGAACGCAGTATAGATGATCCTAACAAACTCATCCAGGGGTGATCTGTCAGTAAATCGTGCGTTCCTCCACGGCTCCTATCTCTCCCACTGCCCCATGAACTGACTGGGCCTCTTCAGCAGCTTTTCATGGGGTCAAGAGAGCAGCTGTTGACTTTATAACTCTGCAGAGCCTGCCGTTTCACAGCTAGCTACAGACTTTAAACAGGTCTATTAAATGTGCATTCGCCACATCGCAGCCAGACAGTGACAAGACAGCCAGGGAAGGGGGTACACAAGTTTGTCAAGTCCACTGAAATATAACTTGCTAAGAAGAAGTGTCATTATAGAGGTAAAGAATGGGGAATGGGGACTGTGTTGACTTTTATGGCCATATATTCCTTCTTTTTATTCTTCTTTTTTCCTTACAGTCATTTACTATGTTGAGACTGTAAAGCACATGTAATATTACAGTTACATTAAGATGTATTATGTCTATTGAACGTCAGTTGTAAAGGACAAAGCTGAAGATAAGCCTACCGATGATTTTGTCTTGTCACATTGGATAAGTGCAATCCTAAATCAAAGAAGAAACCATGGAAAGCTTGGTTTCAACGTGTTGACTCTTAAAGAGATAGTCCATCCAAAAATGAATTTACTCACCATCATGTTGTTCTAAACTTGCATGACTTTCTTTCTTCTGTGGAATATAAATTTTGAAAGATTTTAAAGTGTTAAAGTCAACAGGGTCCAAAATCAACACTGAACTTTTGGATTTTAATTGCAAAGACAAAAACAGACTTTTTTCGAAATATCTTTTTTTGAATTCCACATAGTGTTAATTTCGTTAACGAAGACGATGACGAAAAATGTTCGTTGACGAGCTTTTTTCCCATGACTAAGACGAGACAAAGACGAGACGATAATAAGGTCAATAAACGATAACTATGACTATATCAATATGCAATTTTGTTGACGAAATAAGACGAGACTAAAATGTATTTAAAAAATACAAACTTTACCAAAAACCTCTTTTTATTTTCGTCAAAAAAGGAGACAAAATGTTATTGCAGACTGCTCTACACGCCTCTACGCGAGCATTCATGAGTGTGGTTGCCAGATATCAAGAGTTCTAATCCCCAAATCAGAGCTTCGCTGTTACATTGATACATTTTCTGCCTGGTGTATTGCTTATTTTAAGCAATCTGGCAACCATGCGCACGCGCTCGCTCTTCATTGTGGAAGCGCCGCCGCCGATGACCTGAAAACACCGACAAACAAGCTGGAGTTTAGCGATGTAAATGAAAGCTTCATTCAGCCTGTCTGTGTTCTGTCATGAGATCTCGACTATATTGTTTGAGAGTGTGATCGCTGAATAAATGCACTTACTCAACCGTTGTTGTTTTAATAGAGAAATAGGCTATTGAATTTGGAATTACTAGGAATTTCACTGTTATAATATTTTTGTTTGCTTTAGCTGTTTTCATAATGTAGACAGAGAGATTGCATAGTCTTTGGTATTAATTTATATAATAAAAAGCCTATAATAAATCAGTACACTAGATGAGGTAAAATACAACATGAGTCCACATTCTATTGATTTGTGCTTACTGGTGAAAGTGCAGTGTCTGAAATGCAAAAGTAAATTTCTCAAATGTCCACAATCATTACGATTATAATTTTGAGCAAACATATTTTTTATCAGTTTAACCATTATACAGAATGACGAAAATGTGACTAAGATTTAATTGACTAAAACTTGACTAAAATGCTCATACATTTCATTGACTTGTAAGACTAAGACTAAATTAAAAATGTCTGCCAAAATTAATGCTGTACGGTTAATTAATAATAATCTCATTGCTAAAATGTCAAGTTTTCATTGACTAAAACTAGACTAAAATACTTCAGGTTTTCTTGGACTAAAACTAGACTAAAATGTTGAGACTTTTAGTCGACTAAAACTTGACTAAAACTAAATAGGATAAGGTTGACTAAATATGATAAAAACTAACAAGGACATTTTAACACGAGACTAAGACTGAGACTGAAATGAAAATGGCTGACAAAATGAACACTAATTCCACAGAAGAAAAAACGTCATACAGGTCATACAGGTACATTTTTTCAGCAAACTATTTGTTTAATACAGAGAATAAGATTCCATAAGCGTGACCAATTTACCATTCAAAACACAAACACCCAATTAAACTATTAATTAAAGTGTATTTTATAATTAAAAAGGTCATGTAATAAAGAAATAAACAGTGATATTCCTTTTCAGAGTCAAAGTTGACTTTGTGGGTGTGGAGAATTTCCCCCATTTGAAACAGGAGAAGGAATCTATAGGAATAGAGAAGGAATCTATAGGAATAAAGAAATAAGTGACAGTGCAAACAAACGAGTCCGGGTTCATCTCCACGTCGACTAAGCCCTTGTCACCACGCATTCTCTTGATTTCAAGCTTAAACTAAGTCTCTGTCGCGTAAACAGACCCCCTACCTCAACACGCTAGCATCCAAATAATGACAGGGTCATTCCTGCTAATTAAAACGAAGGTAAACACTCTTCTTTTTCACTTTTTTCTGGAGTTAGGGGGTCAGAGAGAAAGGAGGGGAGGACACACATATGCGCACAAGCGTCTTTCCAGACTCTGCTTTTGGTAATCCACTATTTATTCATTCCGGGTAAACTCCACAAGATGGACAGGGCACGGTTCTCCATGGCGGAAAAGGGGGTTGGGGTGTGTTAGCAGACAAGCTTCTCCAGCCTCTGTATGGAGCTAAGGAATTTTTCATTAGTGAACAGCTGGGTCACAAGTGGCTCCAAAGCCATCTTAATATTGTGTAGGCCCACAGATTAGGCTGCCCTGAAAAGGAGCCAAAGCGTGACGTTCTCCACCGAATCCCGCCTTTGCATATTTGCAGAGCCCTCGCTTCAGAACACCTTATATTACTGTTTGTTTTATTTCTCAGAAGAAGGCCCTCCAGGGTCAATAGTAATTATGAAGCCCTCTACTCCAAATGTTGCTTTTTAACCACTTCAGCGCTGAAGAATTCCGCTCATTGTTTTCCTTCTCAAATGTGTCTTAAGAACAGATGGGAATGGTACACTAGATCAGTGAATCAGATCTGTGCACCAATTCATGATATCAAGTGGTACTTTGATATACTTAATGCTACATGTTCAGAAAATAAGGTAATGCATTTTTTAATTTCTTATTTAAACGTAGTTGTTTATGTATTATAAATTACTACTTTCTATTACTATATTTTTTATTACTATAACTGTATATATTATAGGCCTACTATTATTGCTATTAAA
>NW_015659020.1:783939-805090 GCF_001515625.1 Sinocyclocheilus rhinocerous
TCTCTCTCTTTCTCTCTCTTTCAGATGGTCTCTCATTTGCAGTGCATGTGCTGTAAAGATGTCAGGTCTCCAACGGGGCCAGAGAGGAGATGAGCATTACTGCAGGCTTAAGTTACAGAGCAGAACGCTGTGATGAGAAGCAGAGCAGTCTGCAGAGGTCTGCCCGTAACTCACGCACTTCTGCCTCCTTTACAAGGGAACACGCTGTAGCACAATGACAAAGAGTTTGGGAGATGCTAAAAGG
Organism: Sinocyclocheilus rhinocerous; assembly: GCF_001515625.1. Classification (NCBI taxonomy): domain Eukaryota; kingdom Metazoa; phylum Chordata; class Actinopteri; order Cypriniformes; family Cyprinidae; genus Sinocyclocheilus; species Sinocyclocheilus rhinocerous. Next base: position 784,184 of record NW_015659020.1, read on the forward strand.
GGGAAATTCACTGATCTTTATATCTATGAATCTCGTCATTTCTCCTACTGAAAGAGACCGCTAAAAAGCTGGTTTGTTGGTCTTAAGATGTATAGGATGGTCTCCTGGCCTGGCCAAACTCATTAGGCTGGTCTTTATTGATGGTTTTGAGCATGTTTTTAACTATCCAGGCTAGGAAACCAGCTGGTCAACCAGTTAAATTAGCTAAATAGTAGATACCAGACCAGCCTAAATACAAACTAGTGTCATTTTTTTATCAACAGGGAGCTAAAAGTGTTTAGCTGGTCAACCTAACCAGGTAAAAGGTGCTCAAATTCTCACCTTAAACCATCAAACCATCAGACCACCTTAAGATGGTTTAATCTTTCTTTTTGTTTTCAGAAGGGATTTGAATGCTGTTTGATCTAAACTTGTAATCAGCATTATCATGAAGCAACCGATGATTCTCCAAACTCTCAGCATTTTATGCTTATTTGTAAATCAGATTCAGATGGGTCAGATCTTGCATACAGTTCCTCGTGTTCACGCCCACTCAATCCCCCTTTTCTTTCATGTTTTGTGAGAGGCAGCACTGTCTCTTTGTACATAGGAGCTGTGGTTCTGCATTGAACATGCTCACTGGAGATCTACAGCTGTCCAAACACACACTGTGTACCTGTCTGCCTGATGCCCAGGCTTAGCTGTGTACTCAACCTCCACCGCTCACGGTCCTGCTGTCCTTTTCATATCAGTGCAGCCATCTCTCCACACTCATCCTTCAATCTTTTTGAAGGATGATTTTTTTTTTCTTTATCCCCATATCGTTCAAAAGTTTGGGGTCATTAAGATTACAAAAATCTATTCATCCAAAAATATAATCTATTCATCCAAAAGTATCACCACAAAAATAGTAAGCAGCAGAACTGTTTTCAACATTGATGATAATAATAATAAATATTTCTTGAGCAGAAAATCAGCATATTAGAATGATTTCTGAAGGATCATGTGACACTGAAGGCTGGAGTAATGATGCTGAAAAGTCAGCTTTGCCATCACAGAAATTAAACACATTTTGAAATATATAGAAAATAATGTCATAATATTACTGACAATATTACTGTTTTTGATCAAATAAATGCAATTGTTTTCTTTCAAAAACAATAAAAAAATCTTATCAACCCCAAACTTTGGACAGCGTATATTGGTGTAACGTGGTCAGATTTTCTGCATCATTGCTTTGTTCCAAAACCTAATGTGCTGCCTAAATAGACAGCTTTCAAGGCATGATAAATGTGGAGACTGTTCCATGAGGTAAAGGCAGTATTTGCATTAGTGGAAAAGGCAATCCCAGAATGCAATCTTGGAGAAAAAAATAAAGATGGCAGACATGGCAAAATGTTGATTGTAAATAAACTTAGATTTCAATCCAGACGTGTATCATTTACATATAAGGTATGACATATTTAATGTTCCATGTAATTGAAATGGATATTTGTGTAGTTAGAATAGGGTGTTAGCTTAGCAACATGCTAACATTAAACTTTATTGAAATGAATTAGGAGTCATGCTAATTGTTGCCTGATTTCAATCCAGACGTGTATCATTTACATATAAGGTATAACATATTTAATGTTCCATGTAATTGAAATGGATAGTTGTGTAGTTAGAATATGGTGTTAGCTTAGCAACATGCTAACATTAAACTTTATTGAAATGAATTAGGAGTCATGCTAATTGTTGCCTGTGGAGAGTGTTCAAAAGTCATTTATGAGGTTCAGTGATAGTATAGACAGCAAGGCGGAATTAGAGATACTGTGTCTCCAGATATGTTTGACCAGTAGACTGACTTTTCAGCCCAAATTTTCTCACAGAAATATGTTAAGACAGCTTGATTTGTGTTAACTCAGCCTGTGAATGTTGCACTTGGCCCTATGTTTCGCTGAGAGGCATTGATGTAAGTGTGTAGACATGTTTGGACACTGATACTCTCCCTCAGCCGTGCCTCCTACATCTGCAAATGACCCCTCAAGTTACTACGTCTTTAAGTTCACCGGAGCAGAAAGCATTTTTGATGATCACGCCTGACAATAACTTAACCGCTCAACCAGGTAGAAAACGCATCGTATTTTTGAATACATCTCCTCACGTTGTGATACAGCTCAGTTTGTCAGATTAATAAGGGCGTTCAGCCACGCGTGGAATATTTTCCTGTCAGGAGCCGCACGAAACATGTGTTTCTGTGAACAGAAAGAGAAAATTTAACATGTCACGTAACCACTTTCCAAAAGAGTAGGACAGAACCCTGAGGCACTGATTTCATTTAAGTCCTCAAACGTCACATGTGTTTTTGGATCTAAAGCACACTCGAAAACACAGATTGAACATGAAATATGTTGTATAATGAGAGTTACCAGTCAAATTGTGTATGATGACGATGTTGATGGCCGTAAAGCTGCGTTGGGGATTTCTTCAGAGCATAAAGCGACATCGATCCGCATCCTCGTCGCATTGATTGCGGTGATTAGATGTTTTGTGATGCTCAACGTTCATTTCAATAGTCTTAAATGGCAGATTCATGATTGTGGGAATTCATGTGCTCGCCGTATAACAATTCAGGTGTTGAATTCTGTGGGGTAATAAATCAGCTGTTGCAAAACAAATATGAATAACAATCCCTGAAGCCAGCCAGCCACCTACCTGCGCTAAAAACCTCCCAGCATTCTTAGATGCACAAGACAATGGTGTCATAGACCAAAGGAGAACCTGTCTAGGCAAATCCGCTTTTCCATCACGGCGAGGTAGATGATCACACGAAGTTCTTAGCTGGGATGTGACTCATACCGCGGCTTATGAGCCATTTGTTAGCCACAAGGCATATCATCAACACCCCACAAGCTTCAAAAACAGTTTGCTTCTAATTTGATAGATTTTTTAAACGAACAGGGGACAAAGTGAGAGATGAAACGTGTCTTCTGAGATCTTCCCTCAGTGTTCCTCAAGAGAAAAAGAGCCCAAAGATTGTTTGATGGAGGAAAACACCTCTGGGCCAGTAATGAAGGTGCATATTCTCCTCTAATGTGTTTTACTTTTACCTGCTGGGAGTTTAATTAAAAAACAAAGAGCCTCAATTTAAAGCCCATTACTATGCTAATTTAGTATAGAGAGGGAGGTGATTAAGCAGCTCTTAGCGTTGACTTGAGCTTGCCCAGGGGAGCGTGGTGAAGATACTCTTTATTTGCCTTCATTAGTTCACACTGTAATCTCTCCACGCCGAAGAGAATCGCTGATACTAAGCAGTAATAGAGGCCCATTTCCTCATGGATTATTAAAGAGAAGTTTTACTTTAATGATTATGGTATTTGTCTAATGAAACTGCATTTTTTAGTCTGTGTTTAAAGTTTAAGGACTTGAGTTATGATCAATTGCATTTAATCTCACCCCCCAAAATGGTAGAAGCGTTGCAGTTATTCTTAAAGAATATTAAAGAGCAAAGATTTTATGGCACACTAAACCAGTATAAACTTTATCTATGTTGGTCGTTCACAACCAAGTCATGATATTGGCTTGGAGTTGTACTCAGTTTCACATGCTGATTTTTAGTGCTCATATTTACTTAAGTAATATAAATGTACTTTAATTTTATAGTCTTTTCGATTATAAACTGCAAAATGTACAGTATAACCAGCAGCATGTAAGCGCAACCAGAATTTGTGTGGAAAGTAAGTGGGTGGATGGATGGATGGATGGATGGATAGATAGATAGATAGATAGATAGATAGATTGCAATGTCACCTATATGTAGTTTAGCTTATATATTTGATCATATTTTAATTTTGTGGAGCAGGAAGAAAGAGCACTTCATTTTCCTGAATGCATTACATGTGCAGATTTTTTTAAGCAGAATGAAATGCAACAAAAGTCCATAAAATGTTATACAACATTGCTGTACCTATCATATGCTGTAGACCTAACTCTCAAATGTTCAAAAATGCAAAATACAATATCAGAATAATTTTTCCAAAGAATATGCAGCATTCAGAAATGATTTTTTTGTCCCACTTCTAATTTGTAACTGTGAAGCTGCCCTAAACTGTTTTCTCTCACTTTTCTTTGGAGCTCTCTTTCTGTGTTGGTATCCAGGAGACAAGATCCATGTCACAGATGAAAAAAACAAACAAAAAAAAGATCATAGAAGCCATGTAGCCTGTAACCAGGTAGCTCCCAGACGCAGTGTCCATCAACTCTCCTTCAACTGACCCCCCCTCACAAACACCTCAGCGTTCGTGTCTTCATGATTGACATGACCAGAACACATCGCAGGCCTGGGGGGCTCGGTTGAAGAAGCCTGGGGGGACTGACTGTCTTCAAAGTGATTGTTTACAGCTGTTAGACAGAGCCTTTGATGGAAATGTGGTGACATAAGAATCCATTCTGAAATCGTTACAGGCTTTTTTTTTTTTTTCGTTCCCATGCATGTTCAGTAAAGACGAGAGGCAAAGTGATTGTTTACAGCTGTTAGACAGAGCCTTTGATGGAAATGTGGTGACATAAGAATCCATTCTGAAATCGTTACAGGCTTTTTTTTTTTTTCGTTCCCATGCATGTTCAGTACAGACGAGAGGATAGGTGGGGATGAGAGCATGTGTTGCTAAATGTACGACGATTATCGAGACGCACACTCCCCCACACCTCTCTCCCTTCTCTAGACTCATCTTTAATCTCCTCTGGGTATGTGATCCTTATCAGCGAGTTAGAGGCATTGAGGGAAGGCCTTTAGTGGTCGGGAAATCATCGCCAACATGTGATGAAAGCTTTAAGATGTTGTCACACTTTAAGTTGTTCATAAGCTGTTCAAAGAGAAAGCGCGTACTCCTACGGCAACCGTTCTGAGAGGAATTGGAAGGTGAGGCCTAGACGTTTTTTTTTTCACAGAAATATCTTCCTCTGATGAGCTGTCAAACGCTCTGTCCGTGCAAGGCGCAGACACCCTGTAGACAAAATGTCATGTCAGAAAACAAGGAAAACGTGGAGGAATTTGGGTGCTTTTGAATGTAATGTATAGGGTAATGAGTTTGGGACATAGCGCATGCCAGATTCAAACCATTATTATTATTTTTTATTTAACGGGAAAAAAATCTGTATAATATTTATTCTTAATAATAATTTTCTTTTATTTTAATTGTTTTAATTTTACTTAATTGTAAAATTTATTGAATTATATCTGCTACCTGTTGCTCTAAGATTCCAATGGTGGACATTTCTTCTCACCAAACATGCAGTCTTGGTGCGTGAATACCGATTCTTCTGCCGATTACACTGGACTGTGAGAGTCTGGAAGCAGATAATGATCTTTTCTGAAGTTATCTGTGTGGATTATCTCTGATTTGACTCGTGGGGTCTGGATCTGGGAGGGTCTGAATCAATATTGGCACGGCGATGCCTGAATTGTGTCCGTTGATCCAAATGCGAGGGTCTTATCTGCTAATCTGTGCGCTCAGGTCTTTGCTAGGGAGTGTACATCCTCAGGACAAACAAATTGGGTGTCTGAAGGACTTTAAAGTCCCCCCCCCCCAATTCTGTTTGGTCTGTCTTTTTCTTCCCCTTTTTTGTTATAATTTGTCTTAATGACTCAATATGTAGTCTTGGCTTTATAATTCATCATTCACACACATTATTCACTCTCCTCATAGTATCCACAATCAAAACTCAGTCAGCTGCCTTGCAGTCTATTGCTTACTATGCCTTCCATCTAGAATGAAAATTCTATGGATTGATTTGTTCTACATAGGCAACTACATAGCAACTCTGCACTGATAACTTGACTCCTCCTGTTTTCAGTAGTTTAGTGTTAGCATGTTGCTAAGCTAACACCACAATACTCTTGATGAGCATTAAAATGCATAGCACATACAGAAATTGGGTAAAATAAGCAATTTTAGAGTTGTTCAAAATGTTTTGGACACTTTTTGACTCAGTTTTGAATGAAATGTATGTTTATTTATAATCATTTCACTTTGTACGCCACCTTGGATAAAATTTTTTTACTGAGCTTGTCGCAATGAATTTTTATCAGTGAACGATACATATATAGGTACTGTATATATGCTGCTTTGTTCACTATCCTAATTCCAGAATTTTTTTTTTTTTTACTTCGCAAATGATTAAAATGGATATTTATTTCAAAGCATAAGCATATAAAATGTCGTTTTTATTGGTATTGTTCAGTATAGCATGGATAGAGTATATTAAAATGTTCCATATAAGGTTTTTTTTTGTTTGTTTGCTTGCTTATTTGTTATTTGACATATTTGTTTATAACAACATATTATTATTACTTATTTAATGTATTTATTTTATTTATTTTAGGTGTTTTATAAGGCAGCTCAATAATGTACATGCTTCTTCAGACTCTTTTTTGCTCCTTGAGACCAATAGGAGAAAAATTGGGATCTGTAGATCTTGTGTTTTGTGTGCGGTGGTAGTACTTTCCCTCACTGTAGAGGTTTATTAAAAAGGCCCAGATGTGGAGATGCATCTGACGGATTCTACTCTCTAGTCTCTCTTCAGCTTTCATCTCAAACCACAGGACAGAAATCCCCTCCAGAAGACGTGCGGCATCCCAGTAAGCGCTGTCGTTGTTTATGTCTGTCCTAACGTTCGGTCCGCTCATCCCCTGCGTACCCATACTCCGTTGCTCACCCAGGCTAATCAGGTAATGTTACGGGGGATTGAGATCAACCAAGGACCCCACCCCGGTCGGCCTTCGCCTGCTCACACTGCGGTGTTGTTTTAAAGCGCATTCTTTCGGCGCTGAACTTGGAAAGGTATTAAAGTGGGATTAGGGGCTCCTCCACAATCCAGCGCTTGTGTCATTCACTGGGCTGCTCTCTTTCACCCCCCTCATCCCGGCCGCCTCCCTCTCTCTCTTTTTGTTACCCCCCGCCTCTGCCCTGTTTGATTGTGGCGATCAGTGGGAGTTGAAGTGACTGTGCCTTTCAAAAGGAAAAAAAGGGGTAGGGTTAAATCCCTACTCCACTGCTCCCTGCTAATTCCCCTTGTTCCTCCAAGAAGGATTTACTTCTGCTGCCAGCTTGTGAAAGGCTTTCTCTGCCCATCCGAAAAGTTAGTCGTCGCCTTCCTGCAGAGGTGTGGTTTCTATAGTAGGGGCGTCATGCGTGGCTATTCCATCAGAGGTCCCGCTGAGAATGGGGAACGGGTCAGGGGGGCTGACGACAGCCAAAAAGTCCGGATTAGATGCCGGGACAAAGCCAGGACAGGAAGATTCCAGAAGGAACAAATGGGAATTACAGCAGCAAAAATAATGCAAAGTGACAGAGAGGGGAAATAGAAAAATAATGGCTTACAAGATTAGAACGGGTGGGGAAAAAGGAGGTGAGAAGAAAAGAGGCGGATGAAAGGGAATGTTTTCATTTGGATGAGAAGGATCCTGAGAGCGGAGCGGCGTCGAGGTGAGCGGGCGAAACTGGAAAGTGTCACCACTTCTCAATAGGGTTCATTTCCTGTGCTTTCCGGCCTTTTTCGCCCTGGAGTCTTTGACGAGGATTCGCATTGTTGAATGAACATTGGATTCAAACTGAGTCATGATGACAGATTCATTATTCTGTCTGACTTGTTTGACAGATCCGGCGTGTAACTGGTTAATCTAGCCAAAATATTACGTCAGCCATGCGAACGTTGTGAGTGTTTGGATGTGTTTAGACAGCAAAAACTCCATAAATATGATGGAATGTGCAAAATCATCTTGTTATTGTTACCAACTCATCTTCTTTACAGATGTTTCACAAGATCAAATCACAGCGCTGTGGTCTTCGTGCCAAAAATTACAACCATGCTAATCTTCAATACTTGCTCAATACTTGATTTGTGGGGGGAAAATAATTCTATTTTCATGTGATTAATGAAATCTGTATGGACGTAATTGCTTGAACAATTGGGAGTGACCACAACAGATCAGGCCGTGATTCAGATTGGAGAAAGGAGCCAGGTAGACGGATATCCCACAAACACAAGAGAGTTGTTTGCATGCCAACAGTTTAGTTGGGATTAATAGTTTTCCAATGGCAAATAAAAATCTTCTAATCTTCTTGTTGTCCCACAATAAATAAAAGATTATAAGCTTATGTTTAGCGTGTTAATGCCAGTAACCATATTGTTATTCTCCCAAAAAACTGAGTTCTCAAAGTTTTTGATCCCAAAGATCCCAAAATATGATGACCCACTTGTGAAGGAGTTAAAATAAAATCCCATTTATTAATCCCATTAATAGTAAGCATAACATTATTAAGAGAACATGATGTTACATTTTAAATAATTAATAATAAGCCAAATTAAACTATATATATTGTCATGTGATTAGAAAATATTAACCAACTCAAGTTATTAATTATATGATATATATATATATATATTTAGTATAAAAATCCTTATTTTATATTCATATATAATTCATTTGACTTTATTTATTTTTATTTAATTTTTTACATTTATTTCAAGTTTTGGAACACCAGTTTGAAAATGTAAATATAAATATGAACTAAATATAAAATATAAACTCATTTAAATGAAGTAAAATACAGTTTAACAGAAACGGCAATGATTAAAATAGTACATAATATAGTACATAAAACCTACAGTATCTGCCAATGAGTATTTGCCAGTTATTTTCCAGCATTAATAATGATGCTGCTCCATAAATGACAAGATGATTCCACTGTATGCCACATCGTTTTATTCTCGTGACATCTCAAAGGACGCCCATAGAAAGTCTGACATGCAAAACGACAGTCGCGACAAAAAAATACCCAGCTATACAAAACTCCAACAAACAGCGATGCAGCTGGTCATGTGTCCAGCGGGCTGTCATTATCAGTCCCCCATCACCATCTCACAATGAAATTACCATCACAAAACCCACCATATTTACACATATTCATCTGAACTCATATTAACACATATTCATCACTGTCATCCAACCCTGTCCACCATCAACAGAATATGATGATGATGGGCATTCTCCCTGTCTCTCCCTCCCGATGAACAATGCCACAGATGAAATGCAGAGATACACACAAGCGCCGGGGCAGCTGTCCTACCAGCCAGAGCAAACAAAAGAACCAAGGCTAATAAATCAGCTTTTATGGGCTGGACACTGTCATACACCCGCTTCCTGTAGAGGTGGGCTCCCGCTGAACCTCACAAGATGAGAGCGAGAGGGTAATATCTCTGCCTGTAATGAAACCAAAAGGATTTTATCGACACCGTTAGGAGGAAATGAAGGCTGCGGGGGTGTCTGCGGTCTGTTATGTAAACAGACATGTATTGTGGCATAGCGTATGATTTTAGAGTTTATCTGACAGGAGAAGAGTTCATAGCAACATAGTGTAAATTTGCATTAAATATGAGTGAAAAAATATTTTTGTTTCTATTTTAATATTTTATTTATGCTATTTTTTATTTTCTCCGATCAACAGGTTGTTGTCTAATCACAAAAAAATGTAGAAATCTCTCACAAAACAAACTTTTAAGCCATCTCTTTCCTAAGAAATAACTTCCCGTTTCAGTAGCATTGTGTGATTGGCGCTGGAGCCTGTCTAATCACTGCAGTGAGCGGGATAAAGCCAGTGGAGCTGAGGGCCCACACCGCTGATTGAGGTTTGCTGGTGCGTTGGGTCGAGAGGTGATCCCGTATTTCCTTCCATTGGGTTCTGCTGAAGCGTTGAGGAGTTATCCAGGCTGCATTAACAGATGAGCCAGTGTCAAAGCAGATCGCTCTGGGGCTCAACCTCATGCCCCCTGCCCCCTTGCTGTGATGCCTTCTGATGCTTTACTCTTACTGTATTTTTAAATCTCTTAAAGGGGAAGTTCACTCAAAAAAATGTCCATTCTATCATTATTTACACACTGTCATGTCATTTCAAACATGTATGCTGCTTGTTTTTCCACCATGAAAGTAGTGCAACTATTTGAAAAGTAAATATGACAGAATTCAATTGTTTGTGTCATAAATCCAGCTTAAATGACTCTAAAGGTCCTTGCACACTGAGTACGTAATTTTCGTATGCGTTTTTTTTCTTTCGTATTCATCATCCTTTCCTATCAAAATGCTTGCTACAGATGCGAAAATGCAGAAAACCGAACCTGATCCCAATTTTTTTATGACAGACGAAAGTTTTGGAAGCAAGTGTGTGAACGTCATTGACACAACGTGAGGTCGTGCGTGCGAAAATTTCAGACGAGAATTTCTAACTCGGTGTGCAAAGACCTTAAGAAGCTTCGAAAACATCTTACCAACCCCAAACCTTTGGAACGGTAGTGTCGATTTAGAGCTAAATTTTGACCTTATGTCTTTTCAGATTTTTTGATCATTTTCACATTTCTCTCTTTCTCTCTGTCACTTTCTCAGGTTATTTGTGACCAAATGCAGCGGGTGCCTGGAGAAAATCGCCCCCACAGAGTTTGTGATGCGTGCACTCGAGTGCGTATACCACCTCAACTGCTTCTGTTGCTGTGTATGTGACCGACAGCTGAGGAAAGGGGACGAGTTTGTACTGAAGGACGGACAGCTGCTGTGCAAGAGCGACTATGAGAGGGAGAAAGACCTCCTCGGCTCTGTCAGCCCTGATGACTCAGATTCAGGTATGAATACTAATCTATACACCACAGACCATGATGCCAGCAGCGTATTCATGAATATATTTTTAGGGGAGTTTCAGAAGACTTTCTTTGTTCTGTACAACACAGAAGAAGGTGTTTTGAAGAATGCTTCAACTGTTTTTTGTTCATACAATGAATGCCAAAACATTGACTTTTATTGTATGGACAGAAAACACTAGACCCATTTTTAGAAATATATTCTTCTGTGTTCTACAGAGGAAAAAAAAACACACAAAAGTGTAGAATATGGCCCCTTTAAACAACATCCAGCAGATGAAGAGCAGTTCTGACAGAGAGAAGCCACACTGTGCTGTCTGATGTGGGCAAGTTAAGTTGCTGGAAAGAAGAAGAGCTTGAATCTCTGTGAGTGACAAGAAGGATTTTAGGCCCTGCTCACTTCTTATCAGCCCCTCAGACTCCTTTTCCCTCACTTCACCGTAATGAGGCATCTCACCAAGCCTCACTTTTACCATCCCCATGTGGATTTCATTTAAACGCATGCACACGCACACAGCCCACTCTCTCAAACACAGAGAAATTTGTCAGATGCTTCAGCAAGACTGCGTCAACTTTCTGGGACATTTGTCTCTTTTCTATTCTTCACTAGTACGTTTTTTTTGGTATGTTTGTTTAATGTCTCTAAGTTGACCTGAATGCAAGAAGTGAAGTGTAATTTCTAAGAATTCGTTTAGTTTGCAGTACACCACAGAAAAAGAGATCAGAAACAGATGAGAGAGAGGACCGAATCAGCCCATCATGTTTGTATCTCCTGCTGATCACTTAAAAAAGCCAAACCACTTGCAGGCCTAATCGCCAGAGATGTTCACTGCTGATGCCACAAAAGCCACTAGTGCCAAATTGCAGAAGCCCTTAATCTCGAAAAACAGTCACGCTGGGAACGTGCCCATTTGGGTTTTTAACTTTCGAACCAGGCCACGTTATGGGGTTTGGCACCTTTTTTTTTAATTACTATTATTATTCTATTAAACACAAGCTGATGTGGCTTATTGGATGAAACCTCCACCCACTGAACAATAAAGCTAATCCCCCGTTTGACTATAATAATTACAGTAGGAAAGCCAGGAGCCATTTTGTGAATATGGCACATTAGCTGGACCTACTGAGAGAGATTATCACGACACAGGGCAGGCTTGATTAACCCGCCCGAGGATCACCTTAGACTAATTGAGACACTTTGATTAGTTCATATGAACAGGCAGTGTACATTTTGTGATATGAGGCGAGATATTGAACTTTTTGGATTGGCTAGCTTAAATTCTGCTCTTTTGCGAGCATGTTCACTGTTTGAATTTGTGGTTTTGCTGTCTGTTTCACTTCCCCTGGATATTAGACCTCATTTCCCATATGTACTCCACTTTCATACCTTCCCCAAAATGTTGCATCTGCTGTGTGTTGGATTCTTATCAAAGATTTATATAGTGTAAAAGAGCCAAAGCCGTGCGCTATTCATTTTAAATGACACAATGTCCAGTCCAATGACAAATTCACATACTTCACAGTCAGAATTGCCGTTTTGCAATGGATGTGGCCCACTCATGCACTAATAAATTGATAACAAAAGTATTAAAACCACATGTGTCTCCTTTCATTATGGATGCACTGTGACTGAATCTCTTAAAATTGAAAAGAACAAAAACATCTATTTATCAGTAGGCTGTCTAAAAAGTTGCAGAGTTTTAAAAGTAAGTACTGATTCCTGTGAATGATGGATTTCTTTCCAGAGAAAAGCGAAGATGAGGAGCTGAATATCAAGCCGGAGAAGGGCTCAGGAGGAACCGGGAAGGGAGATGATGGGAAAGACCCAAGAAGACCCAAGCGACCGCGTACCATCCTCACCACGCAGCAGAGACGTGCATTCAAGGCATCCTTCGAGGTTTCTTCCAAACCCTGCCGAAAGGTGAGATCAGTTTCCTCCATCTCTTGAACACCATCTTTCTATCGAAGTCATTTGCGACTCAGAGAAAATAAAAATGGGTATTTATGAGATGAAGTTTAAAATAAGAAATAGTGGGATATAAATTTGCAGTTGTGATATCACAATTACTTGAAAGTTGCAATTAATGACGCAATTGTGAGATAGGAAGTTGCGATTGAAATTTTTTGTCAGAGTTATGATATACACTGTAACATAGTTACATTGTGAGATATAAAGTCACAATTATGAAAAAAGTTGTAATTGTGAGAAATAGTCAAAATTACAAAAAAAAAACAAATGACATGGTTTATGAAGTCACAGTTATGAAATATCAAGTTGCAATTACGTAAAATAAAATGAGAAAAAAAATCACAATTACAAGATATGCAGTTGCAATTGAGAGATATAGCCACATTGTAACATTGTAAGAGATAGTTACAATTACATGGGATAAAGACTGTGACAAGTTGCAGTTAACACCGCAATTGTGAAATAATATGAAATTGCAACTGAGATTTGAAGTCGCAGTTTTAATAAATAATTACTGTAACATTGTGAGATAGCCTCAACTGTAAGAAATAAAATTGCAATTGTGAGAAATAGTCGCAATTATGTTAAAGTTTTGAGATATGAAGTTGCAATTGTGAGATGCAAAGTCACATTGCAATAAATGGTCAAATTAACTAGGAAAAGTAGCAATTGTGAGATATGAGGTTGCAATTGTGAGGTCAAGTTGCACTTACGGGAACATTTTGAGATTTAGTTCTAAGAAATATATTTTGAAATAAAGACACAATAATGAGAAAAAAAAACACTCTAAGGTGGAAATGGCCTTCCATATATTACACAGACTCGATTTTTGTTGTATATTCTAGGTAAGAGAGACGCTGGCTGCAGAGACAGGCTTGAGCGTTCGCGTGGTTCAAGTGTGGTTCCAGAACCAAAGAGCTAAGGTGAGTCCAGACCCTGTACACTACCTTATTAATCATCCAGTATTACCCGCACAAACCTGATAATGTACATCCAAGGACCAGATAATACAACAATTTTCAAGTAATCCTCCAACAACGCACTAAACTCCTCGCAACTGCTGCCAAAAGGGAAAAAGCAAGCGAGGCTCTAGACAGCAAATCTCAGTCGCTATCTGCCTGAAGCTTAACCTCTCGACGCATTCCACAAAAAACTCCCCAAGAGTTCGAGAGAGATGTATTCACATCCATCCTGCTCTTACGTTAGTGTCTGAAAGCCACCTCAGAGCCCTGATTTTATCTTCAAAAGGCTGTGGATAATATAATGCAGCCAGATCAAGCTTGGCGTAGTTCAAGCAGAGGTGAACAACAAGGAGCATCTCTCTTTAGATAGCCGAGAGTTGGTCTGGGGAGTCGCGAAGTTTTCTGATTGTGCTTTTATCGTTATTTTTTCAGATGAAGAAGTTGGCGCGGAGACAGCAGCAGCAACAGGAGCAGCAGAACTCCCAAAGGCTGGGCCAAGGTAAAATGTCCTGACATGAACCTAAAGGCAACCGCATAGGTCCAAAATACCACAGAAAGACGGAAATCAACATAAATGAATAGCATTTACAGTATCTCCAATCTGTAGACTGTTTTTGCATTTTAAGAATCCTGTGGAATTGAATTTTACATATTAAAACAATTTAAATGCTATGGAAGCCCATTTCTGCAAAAAATAAAAATAATAAAAGGTAATTGCGAGTTTTTATCTCACAATTCTGATTTTTTATTTTTTTTCTGGCTATTACAAATTTACATTTCGAATTTCTTAATTTTTTTCTCAGAATTGTGTAATACAAACTCTAAATTTTTACTTTTTTTCTCTGAATTGTGAGATATAAACTCACAATTGCAAGTTATAAAGTCAGAATAGCAGGATATAAACTCACAATTGCAAGTTATAAAGTCAGAATAGCGGGATATAAACTCGCAACTGCAAGAAAGTCGAAATAAAAACAATTCTGACTTTTTTTTCTCGCAAATGCGAGTTTGTATCTCACAATTCTGACTTTTTTTCTCACAATTCTGACTCGCAATTGCGAGTTATAAAGTCCAATTCTGAAGGGGAAAAAGACTGATATGTTCTCAGACTGGCGAGTTTATATCTCACAATTCTGACTTAAAGGGTTAGTTCACCCAAAAATGAAAATTCTGTCATTAATTACTCACCTTCATGTCGTTACAAACCCGTAAGACCTTCGTTCATCTTCGGAACACAAATTAAGATATTTTTGATGGAATCTGAGAGCTGTCTGACTCTGCATAGACAGCAATACAACTGAAATGTTCCCAAGTCCAGAGACTTAGCAAGGAGATCGGTAAAATAATCCATGTGACATCAGTGGCTCAACCGCAATTATACAAAGCTACGAGAATACTTTTTATGCGCAAAAGAAAAATAAAATAACGACTTTATTCAACAATTCGTCTCCTCCGCATCACCCTGTAGCGCCATTTTGGAGAATATCAGCTGGACGTAAACAGCGTATGCTGTTCTGTGTCAGCTGCGTCACACGGATACGCTGTTTTCGTTCAGATCAAATCACAACAACAGATCCGGCGTGACGCGGCTGACATTTGTGTTCCGAAGATGAACGAAGGTCTTACGGGTTTGAAACGACATGAGGGTGAGTAATTAATGACAGAATTTTCATTTTTGGGTGAACTATCCCTTTAACTCACAATTGCGTGTTATAAAGTCAGAATTGCGAGATTTGCAATTCTGAGTTTTTGCTCGCAATTGCGACTTTATATCTCGCAATTCTTTCCTTATAACTTGCAGTTGTGAGTTTATATCTCACAATTACTAGAAAAAAAGTCAGAATTGTGAGATAAAAAGTCGCAATTATCATTAACATTAAATTAACATTTACTTAAACGTTTATCCAATTTTGTTCATTTTAACTTTTATTTTGCATAAATCGTAAAAGGTTTTGTCTTCTTATAGGCAGTTTTGCTTAATAACTTAGACATTGTGGTCAAAGTAAAATTTTTAAAAGAATATCTAATGGTAGAAAGTGAGGTATCCCAATTGACCTCCATCCACATCAACCCTTGCCGTATGAGTCGTGTCCACCCTCCCAAAAACAGGGTGAGCGACACAGGCGATGACCCCTGGTCGCTGTAGATTAGGTCGAAAAACGAGTGCAGCTCTTGTGTGAGGAGGAAGCGTGGAGGTGGACGAATTAATTTACAACATAAGCGCATTGAAGTTGCCTCCGCTTTGACTGATCCACCCACCCCGTTCCCTCCTTTGCTGGAAGTGGCCCAGAATCCCGCTTTCAGTAAACCAGCTGTCTCAAGTTGCCATGCAGCCGGGCGCAAAGGATGAGCCATTGTGTGTCTGTGATCTTCACACTCACTGAGTTCATGGCCTTCACATTTATAAGACTATATCTGTTTCTGGTCATGCTTGGCAACATGCCATGTATTAACACCGTTTTTAAGGCTAATTTTTCATTTGAGAGTGTTAAAGAGCTAATCCGTCAAGTAGCGTCTTTTTTGGACAGTTAATATGTTGTTGAGACGATCCAACTGAGCTTCTGTAACAGATGAGTTTGGATGAGACTGTCTGGAAAATAGAAACATGAAGAATATTATTCCAAGCTCTACGGAGGAGGACAAATGTTTCCTCTACAGCTCAAGAGTCTTAATTCCTGTACAAATATTTGTTGTAAGGCAGTGGAGTCCATTCCTCCATCAGTCATATTTATTTCTTCACTCTCTGCGTTTGTCTTTAGAGACTGTGGAAATAACCGTAAAGCAGTTTTATTTTAGAGATAACGTTTGAATACAGAGAACACATTTTCCTCCTATGGCTGTCTTGGATAAAGGTACTTGTACTTAAGGCTACATTTTAATAATCAAAACATTTAATGCCTACTATACTCTATGTACTTGGCTAATAACATTGCTTAATAAATTCAAGACCTTGAAATTAATTTTAACACATAGTCTATTTACATTTAAAAATCAAAAAAATATCTTAAAGCAAATTTTTGTTGTTGTACTTCCCCGAGCAAAATTGTAATAATCAAACATATTAATTCCACTGAATATATGTGGCTTATAATATTTCTTAGTATATTTAAGACCTGTTAGTGCATTTTATTTACATTTTCGATCCTAGACATATAAACACATTTTTTTTTGTTTGAGATAAAAGCTAGTCTTCCTGTCTTTATTTTGTGTAAAACTGAGGGTTTATATTGACATTTTATTGCTGAACAGACCCCCTTGTGCACGCTCTCCTGCAAAGCCATAATCCAGGCGATCATTGAATCATCTTCAGTGATAAACCACAAGCAATAATACTTTTATTTTATAGACCGATGTTGGACTATTCTCACGATGCATTCATTTATGGAGCTTTGACTCTGCTGTGTAGAGCAAAAAGACCACTGTCGAACGTCAGAAGTGTAAAGTCATCACATTGACACTAGTTTCTCTCTGTTTGCTTCAGCACTTTTGTGGCCTTTGGCTGTGTCACATTTAATGGGATAATTCAAGTCAGATAGTGATCCATCTTTGGTCATGAACCTTACCCTCATGAACCAATAGAAATGTTTTCTCAGAGAAACGAGAGAAAATGATAGGGTGATGGAGACGCTCGATAGAGACAGCTAGGTGTATATGAACTATTCTGGTGGTCTGAGATATTGAGAAGTCTTGTGAAGTCAGACTCCCCTTCGGGAAATACCATAGCGGTCTTGAGTAGTCCATGATGTCATGAATCATGGAATTGGGCTGGAATATGTCATCCAGTGGAGCCCCACGGTTAATACATCGTTATATTTGTTATCGTAAATCCTATCTGTCATGGTTATAAGTGTCAGCTTTCCAATAGTTTCAGCTATGGGGCCAGTGACTGGTGTGAAAACATTCTAGAAAAGACTTGCTGCGTCATGTTGTGGTTCAAGAGTATTTCAAAGTTTAACCGCTACCTTACAACTTTATGTATTTGGGTCAGTGAAAGCAAGAAAAGTAAAATCTTTTAAATAAAAAAAAAAAAAACAAGCTTTGCGGATGAAGACATACTTAGTGGATGATCATGAAAACCTTTGTACCACATTTATACAACTTTACACCATCACGAAAAGTTTCAATTGAATTGTATTTTAATTGTAATTTTAAAATATGTTTTCAAGGGAAAAAATGTTACAAATATCATAAAATATTAATTCATAAATATTATGTTTATTTTTCATAATATTATGTTTTGCACACATGACATTTTACAGCCTGAACTGGCTTTGTCTTGTCATAAAAAGGTCAAATTATTTCATATTTTAAAAGACTGATATACAGTCATAAGGGTTTGCATTGGTCCTCTCTATTATATACTGTATATATTCCATATATAATGATCATATATATATATATCATTTATACAGTATTTTTCCCTGCATGTTGGTTGGACCACTTTTGATTTGGTGGACAGAATACTTTATACTTTTTATTTTTATAATTTTTATTTTTATTTTTTATTATTTTTATTTTTATTTAATTTAATTTTTCTTTATTTTTCTTTATTTATTTAGTTAGTTAGTTAGTTAGTTAGTTAGTTATCTTTTAGTTTTAGGGGTTTTTATGATACTCAGTTTACTTGAAAAATCATGGATTATGGGTTAGCAAAGTGTCAGTGTGGTAAAACTCAACATCAGATGTCTTTGCATCAGAGTAGAAGATGTAATGGAAACTTGTGGAAGCCTGTAGAAATGAAATGCAGACATCTTTCTTGCGAGAGCTCACCACTCAAAAGCAGAGGACTGAGATGGTGGGCTCCAGACTGGAAGCCACAAGAGTCATTCCTAGCCCTCGGCACTGAGTATGACTCATATAGAGTACTGCCCTATAGGGCTGGTGTCACAGCGTCTTCTCCCACTACAGAACAAGAGTGTTTCTTGTTTGTTGGTTTTCGTGAAATTCAACTTGATTTCGAGGCCAGATACCAGACCCAGTCTTGATTTTTGGAGAAACCCAATCCACTAGAAAGAACAATTCTTACTAAACGAAGCATTAATGTTTTGCATTATGTACAGTTGTTAAACTAACTATGCTCTCCAGTTCGCAGAGATGATGTCAGTCATCCCTACCGTGAGAATATCTCAAAGGCTGATCAACATCGACTTTTTTTTTCCCCTTCCAGAGGTGATGTCCAATCGAATGGAGGGAATGATGAACTCCTACACACCACTGGCTCCAGCCCAACAACAGATGGTTGCTATGGAGAACGGTTACAGCACCGACCCCTTCCAGCAGGGCCTCACCCCTCCTCAAATGCCCGGTGACCACATGAACCCATATGGTGAGCATCAACCCATGAGCTCTGTCATGTTTGCTCCCTGAAGCTGGGGCATGTGTTTGGACCACAAGGTTCACAAAATGCAACCATACCACCCTTCTTTCCTCATGAGATTACACAAACGCACCACTTTATTTTGAAGTTTTCCTTCCAAAATGAATTCAGTGTGTTTCAAAACCATACTCGCCCCATCCACTGTTCCCAGAGCGGCCCGTTTGGTTTATTCGCCCTGGTCTCATAGGGATTAATGGTGTAGTCTGTTATGCTGTGTGACACTGTCTATTGGATTTTCGTTAAAGAGCTGAACAATGATCTGTGGTGCGCCATGTAAAACAACAATGGTTAACCATGATGACTGATGCACAAAGTACCATGGGAAAGCATCCATGGGTCTGCTAGCAAAACAACACATTGAGCAAAACCATTTAGAGCTAGCCACATTCGTCAAAATTTGGTGTAAAGTTTGGGTAAGAAGCGAACTGTAATTCCTCAGAGTGAGGCTGTTTCTGCACAACTCCAGTTGTTCTCACTATTATTGACATTAACTTCAAGCATTAGCCACATAAATCTGGAGACATCGGTCACAGGCAGCCTAAGAACAGGTCCCAAGTGTCTTGTCATTCATTCTCCTGAATGGCAAGGCCCCAATCCCCGGTCTCATCACACTCCAGCTTGGGTTTTATGGGAGAACAGCAGGGACAGACAGCATTGCCAGCTCATTAAAAAACCATAGCCCATCAACCTGTCACTGTCTTGCGGAATGGTGTCATTAAGTACTGGAAAGCGTATTACAGCTAACTGTGCCCACAAGGAAAATGATAGTATATATATATATATATATATATATATATACACACACACACACACTGATATTTTTAATTATATGAAATTTTATATTTTACACACACTCTTGACGATTTGCAAGGGTCTCTCTATGGTATAACTTCCCATTTTACATAATTTTTTCTGTACAGTATGTTTCAGGGTTATTATAGTACACTAAATCTAACACTGAAACTAAATCTAAAATCGTTAATAATGTTACTTGAAGTAAAATAAAATATGAAATGTTAATTTAGTTTAACAATATACGATTGTCTGGAATGTGGGATGCCATACAAATACATAATTGAACAGTCATGAATTTTATGTTGTTTTTGTGAAGATTGACTCTTAATTATTATTTATATATATATATATATATATATATATATACAGTAACACACACACTGATATTTTTAATTATATGAAATTTTATATTTTACACACACTCTTGACGATTTGCAAGGGTCTCTCTATGGTATAACTTCCCATTTTACATAATTTTTTCTGTACAGTATGTTTCAGGGTTATTATAGTACACTAAATCTAACACTGAAACTAAATCTAAAATCGTTAATAATGTTACTTGAAGTAAAATAAAATATGAAATGTTTTTTTTCACCTACCTATGTCAACATTTCTCATTTATATACTAAAACTAAAACTGAAATAGAAATATACTGTATCTATATCTATCTATCTATCATCTATCTATCTAGATAGATAGATAGATAGATAGATAGATATATTACTATATATTACTAAAACTTTAACAATTAACATTAAAATGAAAACTGAAAGTTTAAATATAAAAACTGATTCAAAGTATTAATAAAAGCGATAATAGTATCTCTGCGATATTAAATTAACAGTAATATGTTTCTCCATGTTGGCTGAACCATATTTAAATGTTTAAAATAATACAAGGCCAATTCCAGAGAAGTTGGGACGTTTTGTAAAAATGCAATAAAATCAAGAATCTGTGATTTGTTCATTCTCTTTAACTTTTATTTAGTTGACAAAAGTACAAAGAAAACATTTCCAATGTTTTTACTGACCAACGTAAATGTATTTTGTAAATATGAACAAATTTTTATTTTGATGGCTGCAACACACTCCAAAAAAAAGTTGGGACAGAGGCACGTTTAACACTGTGTCACATCAACTTTCCTTTTAATTAC